>NC_134402.1:358617605-358860902 GCF_038048845.1 Mixophyes fleayi
GCGGTTTGCACCCCGATGCCCCCTCCTATGTATGAGGGGGGATCTTGGTATGGCCCCCTTCAGCTCTCCTCGTTTCTCCGCGGATCCAAAATGGCCACCGGCATTTCTTAACACCGATAACCGGCACTCTATGCCTGCAGTGGCAGCGCCGGTTATCACGGAAGCTCCAAGAGTGACAGCGGTCCGGAGAGACCGCTTGTCACTCTCTATTCAGGCACCCTTATTCTTTCTCTCTGTCAGTAAGAGCCTCTGGCTCTCATCTGACAGAGTAGTGCCTGCGCTGCTATTCTGGGAGTGTGTTCTCTATAACAGAACACACTCCCAGGTCTGCCACCTAGATAAAATATCCTAAAGACTAATAAAAATGAAAAATAAATAAAATAAAACTAAAAATTACATGCAGTAGCTAAAACACTGCCCAACTCCATGGGCACCTAAAAAAAATTGAACAGGAAGGGGCAGGGGGATTGTAGAGGGGAAGGGGTCTGTCAGCAGTGCTAAACTTAACTAGCTAGGTGCCAACTCCCGTGCTCCCCTCCACAACCCATGGTAAGCAGTGTCCCCCAGACTGGATGAAAGAGAAATGGTGTGTTTACTATAAAATATATTTTATTACCCCACATCCACCACCGCGGGTTGTGGGAAGAAACCTAACGCTTTCAGCATGGTGTATGGTACTCCTAAGGGGATTGTTGCTGTTTGTGTGTGTGTGTTTTTATGTGTTAACTGTTTTATGCACGCAAGTCTGTCGTTATTGCCGTTTGGTTGTTGACATTACTACCTGTCGACAGTCACAATGTCGCCATTTTAACCATTTCAACTCACTGAACCTGTCAACAGTCTGTCGCCACGACGATAGTCTGTCGACAAATTCAGCATTGCCAGATCTCACCCATCTACTTATTTTCTCCCTCTTTGTGTCCGTCTCCCTTCACCTCTCTTACTGTATCTATTACTCACCTTCTTCTACCATGTGTGCCCACCACCTACTTTTCCTCTTGCTATGCATGTTCTTTTACCCCCCCCCCCCCCCTTCTTCCTCCTCCTACTCTTCTGACGTTGTGTCCTGCTGGCTGCCTATCAGAAGCGCTGTAGATGAACCAGAGGATGGCAGGTAAACACAATTTTCTGATTTTAATAATTTTGTCCTATAACCCTGCTATGGGTTTCGCAAGTGAATACTTAGCCATAGTGTTATGACAATACTTGTTCAGGTGTTTCCTATTCACTTAACAGATTAAAATCATTTAATCATGTAAAAAAAAGCTTTAGTCTTTCAATAAAACATTTTTTATGTATGAAAGGTTTTTTTTTTTCATTTTAAATAAATTTTTATCTTTTATTTTTTTCCCCACTTTAGTGGAAATGAAAGCCCAAATCTGGCAAGCTGATGCAAAGACTGGACTGCCAAAGGGTTATGTTAATCCTTCTGGCCTGTATCACTGGGGCAGGTGTATATTGCTGAGCTGTGCTGGCATATATTTTTAAAAAATTGTGACAATAAGAGATTTTTTTTTTATTGGCGTTGAGATACATGGTTCCCAAATCACTCAGACACGGTATTAGAGGAAAAACAGAAGGATGGTTTACCCTGCAGAACAGGATTAAATACAGCACAGCACCCTTAATGACAGCAGCTCCAACAAGTGAGGAAATCAGTCCCAATAAATCCAGTAAGATATGTACAGCACGGCCCCCCTAACAGGTGAGGAACTTAGTACAAATAAATCCAGTGGGATATGTTCCATAGCGAATCTCTGGCAGAGCATCACTGGTATATAAGTATATACACCAGAGCATAATATACCAATGCTCTGGTGTATATACTTAGATTGGGCCAAGGATTAAAAAGTACATTAAACTGTGAGAAACGGGTGATGAATAAAAAGTTCTCAGTCCAGTAGCACCCTACTCCCTCACAGGCGTGAAAAGTGGCAATTAAAAAATGTTACATATTACCACAAAGCAGCTGTTCATGATAAAAAATAAACCTATATCTTTGAATTGTATCTCTTGATTTTACCAGAAATAAAATTAATCATACTCCTTGGCCATCTTGATAATGCTACTTTAGAAATAGCATTTTTCTTCGTATAGAAATACAAGCATTCCATGTGGATGGACTCCACTCCCCTGCACTGCTCTGGTGAAGCAGACAGGCCAGAATATAAGATGCAAGGTAAGTGGGTCATCAGTCATTACACTACTGTTATTATTGTCTCTCGCTCTTCAGTGTTGTGGAACTGCAAAGCACAGCATGTCTAGCCAGCGGGCAGGCTGGGACTCGTAGTTTCAAAAGAGCTGGAGAGCCATAGGTTACACTGGTAACACAGGTAAACAGCCAGCCACATAGTACACACAGTGTTCCACTGTCACATGTACAGTTATTCTCCCAGTGTGCCTTCCATGCCCCAAGTCCAACATTGCCCCTGCTAGGTATTTTTCGCTTGAATTTTTCCGCCACATAAAGGCCACGCCCCCATGTTGGTCACGCCCCTTATCTTTGGAAGGGTGGAGTAACATACTCTTGTTCCGGGTTCAGTGGATCCATGCTACACCTCTGGATACATTACACTCTTTCAGATTATAGGTCTCTTCCAATTCCTTCCTTCCCCATATCTCTTTTCCAATATTTTTATTTTTCAGTTTCTCAATCTTTCCTAGTTCCATTTATAACATTTTACAAGTTCTGTAATTGAAGAATATATAGAAGCAAAACAAATTTGTTTTTATGCTGTTCACTATTTTACATGCTGGTCACGCTCTTGTTTGCATAATCTTGAAATATGAATATTGTTACAAAAATGTATGAAACTATTTATCTCTCTAAGGAATAATGAAGTAATTCTGTATTTAACATTTAATCTCCCTGGGCCTATTTTCAGTACCGGGCCTGGTATTTCTATAAACACCCTGCATTCTATTGAACATGACTAAATATATGTGTAAGCCAAGTGCCTCATTTATATAAGTGTAAAATGCATTCTTCAGTAATGCTGGCGAAAGAATGACAGAGAATGACGTGTAATAGTGCAGTTTTGTACTTCATTTTTAGAAACATATTAAAACACACACCCATTTTTATTAGAAAAAACAAACAAATGTTTACAAAAGAAACGTGAAAAGATAATGTATTTCACAATCAGCAACATTATAAATTATATTTTTCAATCCATGTCATTTTCCCCCAATAAGATTAAGGCGTAATAAAATATGGCTTAAAACTTGCCCATATGATTTGCACTTTACATACGGTCACACACTTTCAATCAAATCTAAATGACCATAGTGTCCAGTACTTTCACATAAAACAAGCAGAGCAGATAGAACTGCAGTACACAGCGACCTATGAAACAGAGACAGAGTCTATTTGAAACATACTAAACCACTTTGGCTACTTCGTAAATATCAAGTGTGGCAGAATCCAGGCTACAATCATTATTTCCAGCCCAGAAGAAGCATTACAAATATGTCTAAGTCCATTTCCTGTTGCAAAATGGATATCATATTGCATTTTCCGGTATGGTATTTTCCTGTGAAAATGACAAACTGGTCTCTTCACTATTATAGTGCGGACAGATTTTTATAGTGGTAAACAAATAAAGAGATATTTCAGATGGAAAACTAAACTTTAAATGTATAAAGTAGCATTCATATTAGAAAAAATTATGTCAATGTGCTATAATATAGCTTAGACCAAAAATAGAAGAAAATCTCTTGCATCTAATAAGTGCACAGACCTACATGATTATTCCACACATATTCTGTACTCATGATTGGTGACCAGATTTGCCAGCGCACAACATTTAGTGACTGGTAATGTTCAAGCAGGTCATTGTAGTGATTTCATTATCAATATATACAGGACTGACACACACTGATCTTTACACTGCCTACCTAAAGACAGGCTCTAATCTTTTAGTTCTATTTTAGCCACAGCTGCTCGGTGAACTTCATCAGGTCCATCTGCCAAGCGTAGCGCCCGTGCCCAGGCATGAAACTGAGCAAGTGGGAAGTCACTGCCGAGACCCGCCGCCCCAAAAGCCTAAGTGATAAATAATGCATGTGGATTATACAGTAAAGTAAAAATGATTAAAAAACACAGGTGAGTGTACACAATACAATAACAAAGATTACAGTATACATTGTCATTGGTGATGTGTATAAAATAAAATTATTATATAGTGTACTCCATAGGTTACCATATTCAAAAATACTTTTGTTTATTTTGCTAGAGAAGACTTCAGGTTGTCCTACTCCATAAAACATAGCACCCCATACAACATATAGGGGAGTTCCCCCCAGGAGAACATACAATGTGTTACCTAAAGACTGGGTGCTAGATCACACTACAGCCTGCACAAGGACAACTAAAGTACTGCAGCACTGTGAGCCGCTGTGTGGGCCAGCTGTTCAGACCGCTCAGATAACCGCTGTGCTTTTTGGGAAGCGAGTGGGCTCTTCTATTCGCTGTACATAAGGCAATGTTTTACCGAGCAAGGGTTGGCCAAAAGTGGTTTTAAGATCAGGAAGTCAGATGTCCTTCTAATTCACCTACAACTACTGCTGCTGCCATCTAGTTGGATAATTCTACTCATCCTTTACACCTTTAATTCAAAATATAAATGTACACTGTATGTCTTTAAAATAAAAAAGTTTTAGATAGAGATCAATAAATAGATTAACTTTTTACCTGAATCGCTCTATCAACCACATTTTGGGTCATAGTAGGGGCGACCATTTTAATCAAGGCGATTTCCAGAGCAGCTTCCTGCACAATCATGTGAAAACATGTAATATGGGTGATGACTTGCAAAATAAAAAGTAGTTGCACATGGAAAACACATCATAATACTTATACATCATTCATACTACAACAGACTCTCCTTTTGGTACACGTTAATGTAGTAGTTCTCTCATAGAAACACGTTGTACATACACACATTATATATATCAATGGTTGTCTCGATAACGGAATAATCTGTAACTATTTCATTGTTCTAAAATACCAAAAGAGGTGGTTCCTAATACAATGCATTACATATCTGACAATGAGAGGATGCTTTCAATGTATTGTTCATTGGCCGAGCAATAGCTCAAATTGATACTCTGCGGTGTATAAAAAATTCTTATCCCAGGCATGTACAGTTCACAAATGTGGACAAAAATATATCACAGAATGTTACAATAGGTGCTGAGACACTAATGTAAAACTGAAGAAAGTCTTAAAACTGAACTGTGACCATTTAAAGTTCCTGAACATTGACTTTTCAATTCTTCATTGAAGAGAACAGTGTACAACAATATTGTTTTAGAACTTTTTAACAAAATTCTGCCATTTTCAGGTATGGGAAAGGCCACAAAAAAAAAAGAAGGTTCACACCCGGGATGCAGGCCTCCAGTTGGACAGCCTTGCTGTATTTAACACAACTTTCACTAGTATCACTGTGGGCAAGCAATAGATTGTCATTAAATTGTTAATGTTTATACTTTTCCTGACTTTTAGCCTTTTAATAGATATTAAATAAAAGCTAAATAACAAAATTCAGAAAAATTTCCATGTGTCACTATATTATATGAACGTTGAAGGAAAAAATAGTGTTATTGCAGACATTGTGTAATGAGTTGTTAGTATTTCTTTAAAAAAAAATAATGAAGAAAACATGTGATACAATAAAACTATTAAATACAGTACAAAAGCCAATGAAACAAATCTACACTCAAACTAGTTGTGAACGCTTACCTTATTGCCTACAGTATCCATAAGATGGGCAGCTTTTAAAACCAGCAACCTCGCCTGTTCAATCTCAGCTCTGGATTTTGCAATGTCTGCCATGATAGTCCCTTGTACGGCTAAAGGTTTGCCAAAAGCTATTCTTGATTTTACCTGAGAAAGATATGTTAAGAGTAAGGGTACTTTTAACGGATTCAGAACAGATTCTGTTTGTGCTCAGCTGCTAAAAAAGGATAGTTTACAAAATGTAAAGTAATGTCCAAGCAGGAAATGTTATGGTTTTAAAAAGTATGAGGAAATATAATATTCATAAATGTACAGTCATGGCCAAAAGTTTTGAGAATGACACATTGGTTTTCACAAAGTTTGCTGCTTCAGTGTTTTTAGACCTTTTTATCAAATGTTGCTATGGTACTTAAGTAAAATTACAAGCATTTCATAAGTGTAAAAGGCTTTTATTGACAATTAGATTAAGTTTCTGCAAATAGTCAATATTTGCAGTGTTGACCCTTCTTTTTGAAGACCTCTGCAATTCGCCCTGACATGCTGTCAATCAAATTCTGGGCCACATACTGACTGATGTCCGTCCATTCTTGTCTAAGCAATGCTTGGAGTTTGTCGAAATTTGTGGGTTTTTGTTTGTCCACCTGCCTCTTGAGGATTGACCACAAGTTCTCAATGGGATTAATGTCTGGGGAGTTGCCTGGCCACGGACCCAAAATTTCGATGTTTTGATCCCCGAGCCACTTAGTTATCACTTTTGCATTTGCTGGAAAAGGCATTGTTCGTCACCAAACTGTTCTTGGATGGTTGGGAGAAGTTGCTCTTGGGGGATATTTTGGTACCATTCTTTATTCATGGCTGTGTTCTTAGGCAAAATTGTGAGCAATATAGTCTGATAAAGGTCTCCAAGTCTTTACTGACTCTCTCTGTTTGACTGTTGGAATGTGGGTGATATGGGGAAGAAAAGTTGAGTAAATTGAACTCCTCGGTCGGAGACAATCTCAGTGAACAATCCATGGAGACGGGAGATCTCTTTGATAAACAACTAAGCGAGGACTGGAGCAGAGGGCAGTCTGATGAGAGGAACAAAATAGGCCATTTTAGAGAACCGCTCCAAAATTACCCATACTGTATTGAACTTATTACTGGGAGGTAAATCCGTGACAAAGTTCATAGATATGTGGGACCAATATCTAACCGATATGTGGTTGTAAGTGGTAATGGACGAAGCAGGCCACCAGTGTCAGGATCTGCCGGCAACCCTCTGCATTGCATGCTGCTTATTGGCAGTTCCTGCCTCCTGGACCTTGGATTTGTTTTATTTTGTTATCTGGCAGTACCTCTGTTCACTAGAGGTGCTGCTACTGTGCCTTTTCCTTTGTTTTTACTAGGGGTTAACCTGTCTCACTAATTATCTCCTCACCTGGGTGTTCCCTACTTATTCCTGCCTTTCTTCGTCTCCTGTGCTGGTCATTGTTTTGCTGCCCTCCCTATGGTTTTGTTCTCCTGCTGCACCTGTACCCTGCTACCTGTGTCTGCGGTATTCCTTGCAACCTGAATTCAGCCTTATCAGAAATCCCTGTGCAGTTTCAACTCTATTAATTCGTACTATTTATTTGTATATTCTAAGCAATAAACACCTTATGCTTCATCACATCCCGGACTCCTTAGATGTGACTTACTTTGAAACGTGACAATCAGGAGATTGACGTGGCGTCTTATGTTGAGAACAAGTACTGTAAGCGGTTACAAACTGGCAGACATCAGAGTGGAGAGTAGGCCACCAATAAGTCATTGAGATGATCTTGGTGGTCTTGAGAACTCCAGCGTAACTTGAAAGCGGGAGACGTGAAACCACAGGAGAAGTCTTTTATGGAGGTTTACTGGTACGAATGTTTTACATGGAGTGGAGGTTGCCATCAAAGAGGTGGTTTGGTAAGCAATTAGGATCAAAAATAGGATGGTTAACAATCTCCTCAGAATTTCATTTGAAAGGAAACGACCAAGAGAGCGCATTAGCTTTCTTGTTTTCAATTCCTGGTCTGAAGGCAATGCAGAGATCAAAATCGAGAAAAGGAGAAAAAAAAAAAAAAAGAGACCATCGCACTTGGCGAGGATTCAAGCATTGGGAACAGATGAAGGGTATACCCGGGAGAAATTTTGCCCGGTTGAAGCTCGATGGGACAATCCCATGGTCGATGTGGCTGTAACGTTTCAGAACGACTCTTGCCGAAGACATCAGCAAAGGAGGAATATTGAAGTGGTATCAAAGATGAGGCTTGCAAGGATACAGAACAAACAGGTTTAACCTGAGCAAGGCAACGAGACTGCCAATCCCGACTCCAGGCTAGGATTTGAGAATTAGACCAATCCAGTTGAGTTGAATGTTTCTGGAGCCACAGGAATCCTAGGATGATGGAATTAGAGGCTTGTGGAAGAACTAAGGAGATCTGCTCAGTGTATAAAGCTCCAGATTGCAAAGAGACAGGAACATCTGGTGACGGATAGTGGAAATTCATCTTACATTTATGGCAAGGATAGAGAGAGGCATAGACAGGGTAGATGCCGGCACCGCCCATTGCTGAATCAGAGCAACGGACACGAAGTTTCCTGCAGAACTTGAATCCACTAAGGTGGATGAGGAAATTTGTCCCAAGGACCAGGATAACAAAACAGAAAGGAAACATGCGGTTCTTGCTTATTTGGAGAGGATGTAGATGACCCCAACCTGACCTCCCCAAAGCGAGTTAGGGCTTTGCGTTTCCCAGAAGTTTGGAACAGCTGGAAAAAATTTGACCAGTTGCGCCACAATATATACAAAGATGGTTCCTGATCCGTCTCTGACGTTTCTCAGATGAGAGCAGAGAGTGCCCTTGCTGCATAGGCTCATCGGAGGGGACTGGAGGCTGAATCGGGGAGCCAAATTTGAAAGTTGGACGTCGAGAAGTATCCATTTCAGAGAACCTCTCCCGAAAATGAATGTTTACTCGATTGCACAGGGAGAGTAAAGCGTCTAATGTAGAAGGTAGTTCTTGACACAATCCGACAAGCCTTGCCAAAATGCTGCTACCAAGACCTCATCATTCCATCGTTGCTCGGAGGACAGAGTATGAAATTGGATAACATATTGGGCCACAGTAGAGGAACCCTGATAGAGTCTGATGATGCTAGATCCTACGGATGATACCCTGCCCGGCGGAAGGAGGAAATAAATGCTGTGCAGTGTTGGAGTAACTGGTCATCCCGTTCCCATAGTGTAGAAGCCCAGGCCAGAGCTTGTTCAGCGAGAAGATAAATAATATAGGTCACTTTTGACCTGTCAGTGGGAAAGTTCTGGGGTAACAGCTCAAACTGTATAGAGCATTGGTTGAGGAACCCACGGCAAGCCTTGGAATCACCAAAGTATTTTGGAAACGTGGGTAACTTCGAGGTGGAGGCGGAGGAAGAGGATTTAGCGGGAGAAGGCCACGAGTCCGGTAATGGTAGGGTGCTAGAAAGAAAAGTCTGAAGCGCCTCCAGATAGGTTGCAAGAGCCTGAAGACACTGAAATAGTTGGTGCCAAGTGGCATCCTGTTGGTCTGCATGTTTCACTAAATGTTGTAACATATGTTAGGCCGAGGGTTCTCCAGAAGGATCCATTCTTCTTTATGGCCAATTCTTACTGTCCCACTTTTATGGTCAGCGGATCCTTTTTATGGGTTTATCTAGTTTGCTGCCATCTACTGGGAGGCGCGGAGTCTAACGACCCGAAAGGTCCCTGCAAGGGGATGTGGGCTTTGCTGCTTTCGTGCCGCAGGTCGTGGTTTTCCGAGTAGGTCCTAAGTGAAACCCAGTGTAGAAACAACAGAATATGATATAAATTGGTAGTGGTGCGCTGCTGGTTATACAAGGAACTGGTAGGCTTAAAAGCACAATGACAGGGGTATTGAGTGCAATGATCTGTGGCTGGTAGATGGCGAGGTCCAGGAATGCTGGCAGCAGGGAAGCTGGATCAGTACGTAGCAACTGGTAGCAGAAGAGTTGCAGAGAGCCAGAAGAAAACACGTCCACACAAGACAAAGAACTGGCAATTGAATGAATGAAAAAGGGTGCATTAAATACTGTGGCCACTGGGGGCGTCTACCAATGAAAGCGGATGGAAGGCTTCAAAAGACGGGTCCGCACATGCGCAGACCCGATTTCAAGATGGCTCCAGCCAGGACCCGCAGCGCTGCACGCCGGAGCCTAAGGGAGCGAGTCTGACAGGTAAGCCAGGTCCCAACCGCAGAATCAGCGGGCCCGACATGCGATAGTAGACCATCATTTAGACATATATAAGAATAGGATATTTAGTACTTAATAATGCAATTTGCTTTGCCGAGCAGTAAGTCCAGGGTCGTAGCTCCCAACGTTCCAAAAGTCAGGACACAGGTGCTGATTGCTAGGAAGCCACAGGAATACAAGGTGATGTTGTAGTAAAAACATAATAGTTTATTGCAGTTCATATAATTATGGTATGAATACAAGCACACTGGATTTTACAGTGATTAAGGAAGCCAGGTGAAAACACAGACTCTTAGGTAATGAAGGGATGAGTAATCAGCCAAAAGACAATGCAAGAATAAACCAGTATAACGGTCTTTGTTGCCATCCAAAAATATAAGTGTTTCTGAGGCAAGGTTGGTGCAAATTTACAGAGTCTTTGAGGAAATTCAAGAATATAAAAACACAGAGACCAGCGATAACTGCGAAGCACCAGAGACCACAATTGATAATTACTAAAGTCCATGTCTGGGGATACTAAGTTGAGCTATATGAATAGCATGCAGATGCAAAGTCAGATATCAGGAGACAAATGAAAGCAGAGACCAGAACCAGCAGACTTGTAAGATACAAATATCAAATCTTAATGGATCGCACTCAAAAAAGTAACAACAATTAATAAAAAATAATAGAATGTCATATATGTAATAATTCATACATCCCAATGTATTAAAAACCACAGTATTAAGGGAAGGAAATCAATTCTGCATCGCGGATTTTCCTGTGCACCTCTATGGAGGGGCAAGGCAAAATCTGCGATGTTGCACCCCGCAGAGTGCCCACACAATTATTCCAGAGGCACTCCATAGAGAATTTATTCGGACCCCTAAGAGACCAGACAGCATTTATATGGCAACACTCTTTATCCAATCTTTGACTAATGAATATTTTGAGGGAAAACAGCCACAGAAGCCTAATTGTATATTAAATGTAGATGCAGAAAAAGCATTGGATTTGATTTGGGATCATTTACATACAACACTAGAAATTTAATTGATGACAGATATATTGGCTACTCAACCAATTTATACAACTCTCCTCAAATTACAGCGGTAGCGAATGACTTTGTATTGGACCCACTGGCTGTGGAAAGTGGCACAAGTCTCTACTTTTTTGCTATCGCGGTTGAGCTACTGGCAGTATGACACTGTCAAAATTTCTCTTCTTTTTACGGATAAAAATAGGTTCACAGACAAAGAAACCAACTTTTTCGAGTTGGTTAACTATTACAATCTGGTAGATTAGCCCTCCCACCAGAACTTTCACCTATTTGTGGAAATCTAGACTCCTGGTGTACAACGTAGATATTTCATAGATGGAGGAGGAAAGCTTGACACATATCAAAGACATAGGGGTAAATGTATTAAGCTCCGGGTTCTTCAACACCCGCGAGTTCGGCGTCTTCGGCGTTTAAATTTAAAGCGGCGCTGCCTTGTAAAGGAAAGTTTCCTTTACAAGGCATCGCCGCTTTAAATTTAAACGCCGAAGACGCCGAACTCGCGGGCGTTGAAGAACCCGGAGCTTAATACATTTACCCCATAGTATCCCAAGCAGATTTCAGTATTTTCAATGGGCTGCAAAGATATGTACTTCCCTCTGAACAAATGTTTATGTTTACTACACATTATACCTAATCTATACTCTTTAAGATTCCTGGTAAGAAATTTGGGAACATTGTCTAAATCAGGTAGATTTAAGATAAGAATGCTTTATTCTGAGTGGATATGTAGTAATACAATAAATTTCCTAATTCGTTTTTTTTCTGAAATGGAATAGAGATTTCCCAAATATAGATACGTTAAACTCCATCCTTAAATATAATTAACAATTTTAAATATGTGGATCCCTGGAAGATTGTTTCAAAAGTCCTATATTCCCCCTACAGTGGTTATTTTGACATTTGAAAAATATCAGATCCTAAATGAATGGATCCAACATAAACTACACTACTGCAAAGGTGAAGTCAAAACTTCTTGAATTAAATTATTAAGAGTTTATTCAACCCTGGAAAAGGAGCAGACATATTTCAGAAACAATGGCAGCACTTTATAGACACAAAGGACCTAGAACAAAATTTGATCCAGGTTTTAAAGGGGTTAAGGTGGTCCTCTCCGGATGATTGTTGGGAATGAGATGGGATGTGGAGGTATTGAAGGGACTGCAATATATGACAATTTTGCTCTTTAATGCAAGTTCTACAAATGCTGACAATCTGATAGAAATACTGGATAACCACAATTGTGATTTGTAATGCATTTATTTTACTCTTGCATACATTATTATTTTCATATGTTATTTATGCTTTTTTATTGTGTAACAGTATGAAGCAATACATGTATGTTTCTGCTATATATAAAATATTTAAAAACAAATGCATAAAAAAATCTTGCATGGATTTTAATCATTTTCAGCCAACACATGCAGCGTTATAAATGGTCTAGTGCTTTGCATCTTTACAGTGGGCCCAGATATATATTACATCAATGGGTCAATATTCATCACTAAATCGACACTGTACTATGCAGTCCATCAATAAGTTATGTTCAATTGAGTTTTGGAAGCAGCAACATTTTCAAGAGATTTGAAGCAGAAGCATTGGGAATTACAAAAGAAGATTGTAGGATATAAAAGATCTATTCTGTGTGGACAGGTTTAGGACATTGCTAATAAGGAGTGAAGATAGCTAAGAAGTTCATGAGTGTTTGTTAGAGGGGATTGTAGGAGTGAGGGGGCAATACTAATAAATTGATGTGATGTGACAACAAATTATATTGCCAAGGTACTAAGTTGACCAGCAGGGGGAACTCCAGTGCTCTGTAGATATTTATATATAAACAAGTTAACCCGTGCATGATACTCATGCATTCTAGTCAAATCAAGCTACTTAAGGTGTTAAAAAGGTTCTTGTCATGCATTTGGGCCTAGCCCAGGCCTCCTCAGGGGAAGAGCGTTACTTCCCGACTTAAGCGCCCTTTTTAATGTATGTTCATGAGGTAAAATTACATCATGGAAATGAGTTTGACCCCTCAACTCGTAAATTTAGCCTTTACTACCCCCTCCCACGGGGGGAAGGGGGGGGTGATGGAAGTTAACTAGGGGAAGAGCGTTACTTCCCGATGCAAGCGCCCTTTTTTAACGTGGTTTTGTCCACATGTCACCACCTCATAATTTTTCTCCATCACCTCATCCTTCATCTTCATCGCCACTTCCTTCATCAAGCTACTTAAGGTGTTAAAAACTCCCCACTGTCACCCCCGGCAGCCACCAACCACTCCCAACTGTCACTTCTCCTTCAAGAAATATATAGGTCAGTGTATAACTCTGCCCAGCAGGTGGCGCTGCAGCTTGTTTTTTTTTTTTTCACACACGCCGCTAGGCATTTATAAAGTAGATACTTATAATAAATATGCAGTGCTTAAAAAAAATCTCAAATCAAACAAATGCCTTATCCGTATTGACAACATTGAAAGTAGAAAGTAGAGATCCAAGTGAGGTGAAAAATGATGGATCACTAGCAGAATGAGCTGCCATATTTAGACATGTTTCCATTGCAATACTACAGAGGATACCCACGAATAACTAATGATTTTTCCCATACCCATTTCTTCATTATTCAGAGTATCTGACCAGTGCTTCATTTTGCCGAGTTGAATTTGAAAATAAAATGTGGTATTATAAGGAAGAGCAGCTGGCCATATTATATCCTGTTACTAAGCAGTTACAGCTAGATGTCCCCATTCTGATCAATAAGGTAGTTTCTCTGAGCAGAACATCATACATGTCTGTGATAAGGAGTAATCTTCTACTATAAATGTTACCAGACCATATTACCAACATTTTGAAATGTTGAAGAGCAATTTCTGTAAAAAAAAATAAAATGGCAGGTTGTTAACCCTACGCTGCCCTCCGAATCGGCGCTCAATATAATGGCAACCTGAAACCAATTGAATCTGCTCTCTATTGGACAAATTCTAGGAAATAGAATGAAGAAAAGTGTTTTCATCACACTCTGTTCCATCTCTGTGTAAAGTTATAGAGGGGTAAATGATTCATATATAACATTTCACTATCTGCTGTATCACTACAATAAAATGAGTGCTCTCTATTTAGGAGACTCTCGCACCAGTACTGTCACATTTAGTTCTGAAAATAGCCTGGAGGTCTGTAGAAGGTAAGGTGGGTGTCAGATTCCAAAGTTGTGGGGTCTGCAGGTCCGGGAGCCACTTGGTAAAACGGAGGGTTGTGGTCTGTGCTCCCTTCAGGCAGTCCACACTCATGTGGGGAAATGGTATCGGCAAGTGTGTTTCTGCCAGTAGCTACTTCAGCCTGCAGATTCACACGCGGTTTAGGCCACAATTCTGTAAGGACGTCCCATGGCGATGTTACAGGGCCAAATCTAGGGCTGAAGGAACCACTCGTGCTCTGAAGAACTGGGAGGTACTGTAGTGTATATTACTGATCCAAAAGTCTACTTATAAGGCACCAAAGGGTGAATGTCTCCCGGAGCTCACTAAAAGCATGCCTGGTCAGTAGAACATATTCTCTTAAAGATGCTTAAGGAGACTTGAGAGCACCAAGGATTCTTAATTATCGCTACCGGCCTTCAATAAATTGACAGAAAAATGATGACTTGTTTCTATCTACCCCAAATAATTTATGTGGCTCCCACACATTATCTCACATCACTCACTTGCTATGCACTTTATAATCTCTATATTAAATAGTAACAAATGGAACGTAAGGTGCCTCACCCTCCATTCTTTCACAACCAGCTATGATTTTAAGGACTAGCTCCATAAAAGAAACATGTTGTTTGACAAAAAAAATAACTGCCTGATGAAACACAATATTTATATTTGCTGGCTTTCATAATAGTGGAAGAGCCCATTTACTGTTAGTTTACTTGTAGAGCTTTGGACTGCGCTAAAAATATGTATTCAGAGTAATATAGTACTGACTTGTGAACGCTTAGAGTGACTCTTCTCACCTGCTGTAAAATAGTAAAAGATCCATTCATTGAGCTTGTGATTTCACTGCTTTTTTGATTTCAAGTGTTGTTTTTTTTTTAAAGTGTGGAGTTGAATCCAGGAAGGGGTTTAATCTGGTAAGTGGCTAGGAAAGGCTAGTACTAAAGTTCACTGTAGGCTATAAGAAGTTAGGTTAGCCATAATAAGATGAGTAGTAGCAGGCTTGATGATTTCACTCAATGCATATCTTGTC
Organism: Mixophyes fleayi; assembly: GCF_038048845.1. NCBI lineage: Eukaryota > Metazoa > Chordata > Amphibia > Anura > Limnodynastidae > Mixophyes > Mixophyes fleayi. The sequence goes on from NC_134402.1 coordinate 358,632,865, forward strand.
ATATGTATGCACACTTGGAGCAAGTGTTCCTAGGTTTATACCTCTGTGAGAAATGTGAGCAATTGGTCTCTTTGGAAGCCCAGGTAACTGATCTAAAGCAGACCATTGCAACATTGAGAGACATTGCCAACCTGGAGCAGAGTTTACAGCTCACCGTTGATGCGTTATCTGAGCAGGGTGGAGCAGAGACAGAGGAGGATGCACAGGTAGGCAGCTGGGTAACAGTTAATAGGGGTGGCAGAGGGAGAAAGAGGCAGGCCAGTTCTGAGCTAGGCAATCCCAGCAGATTTGCCAGATTGGATGAAGATACTGTGGAAGGCAGTTCAGAATTGGTAGAGTTGGATGACACTGCTTCCTCTAGCAACCAGGGGAATGGTCTCTCCAGCACAGAGGGGACCAAAGTTACTCAGGGACCCAGGCAGATTGTGGTGGTAGGGGATTCAATTATTAGGAAGGTAGATAGGGCAATCTGTTACCGGGACCGTGCATGCCGAACAGTGTGTTGTCTCCCAGGTGCTCGGGCTCGGCATATTGCGGATCGTGTGGACAGATTGTTGGGAGGGGCTGGGAATGACCCAGCGGTTTTGGTGCATGTTGGCACCAATGACCGAGTTAGAGGAAGAAGAGGTGTCCTAAAGAATGATTTCAGGGACATAGGTCGCAAACTTAAGGCAAGGACATCCAAGGTAGTATTTTCAGAAATACTACCTGTGCCACGCGCTAGTCCAGGGAGGCAGCGGGAGATTAGGGAGGTTAATGCGTGGCTAAAAGATTGGTGTAAGAAGGAGGGTTTTGGATTCTTAGAGCACTGGGCTGATTTCTCGGTCAGTTGCCATCTTTATTGTCGTGATGGATTGCACCTGAATGAGGAGGGGGCTGCAGTGCTAGGGGAGAGGATGGTTAGAAGGTTGGAGGAGATTTTAAACTAGGCTCCGGGGGGGAGGGGCAAGCAAGTATTTATGGGATAGACATTGAGAGTAGTAAGGAGGAATTTAACAAGAGTAAAGGGGGTGGAGAGGGGGGAAAGGGAAGCATAGCCGATAAGGAGCGGCCCTTTTTAAAGCAAAAAGAAATACCTAAGGGAGGCAATAGACTTAAGTGTATGCTTGCAAATGCAAGAAGCCTGACAGGTAAAATGGGGGAGTTAGAACTAGTAGCAATGAATGAGCAGTATGATATTATAGGTATTACTGAGACCTGGTGGGATGATACACATGAATGGGCAGTCAACTTGGAAGGCTATTCTCTCTTCAGGAGGGATAGGGTAAATAAAAGGGGAGGAGGAGTATGTCTTTATATTAAGCCAGAATTAAAACCAAGTATTCAGGAAGTTATATACGAGAATTTCGGTGATAATATAGAGGCATTGTGGGTGGAAATATCCAGCGGAGGAAAAAGTTCAGAGAAGTTTCTGATAGGGATATGCTATAAACCGCCAGATATTAGTACAATTGAGGAAGCCCAACTTCTACAGCAAATTGAAAAGGCTACACAACTAGGTCAAATTTTAATTATGGGGGATTTTAATTATCCGGACATTGATTGAAGTACTGAGACCTGCGGTACAGCTAGGGGAAATAGGTTTCTGAGCACGCTAAAAGACCATTACATGTCCCAATTAGTTGAGGAACCAACTAGGAACCGGACTATACTGGACCTAGTAATAACAAACAATGTAGACGTAATATCAAATATTCAAGTAAAGGAGCACTTGGGAAACAGTGATCATAATATGGTCTCATTTGAAATTAGTTTCCAGAAACAACAGTATAAGGGATCAACTAGGACTTTAAACTTTAAAAAGGCAAATTTTAATATGCTAAAGGAGTCTCTAAAGAGCATAGACTGGGACAAAGCCTTTGAAGGAAACAATACGGAAGAAATGTGGGCTGTCTTTAAAATGTTGTTGGAAACATACACGTATAAGTTCATTCCTATGGGAAATAAATGTAAAAGAATTAAGTCTAAACCAATGTGGCTAAATAAAAAGTTAAGGGAAGAAATGCAAAGGAAGAAGCGTGCATTTAAATTGTTTAAGTCTGAAGGGTCAGAGGAGTCCTTCCATAGGTACAAGGAATGTAATAAAACATGCAAAAAGGAAATTAGATTGGCTAAATTAGAAAATGAAAGGCACATTGCAAAAGAAAGTAAGACAAACCCCAAAAAGTTTTTTAAGTATATAAATGGCAAAAGGATTAAAAAAGATAATATAGGACCCCTAAGAAGTGAAATGGGTGAATTGAAAAATGATACTAAGGAAAAAGCAGAGATATTAAACACGTTCTTTTCTTCAGTATTTACCAGAGAGGAACAAATGGCAGGAGTAATACATAAAAATGGTAATGAAACCATGCCATTAATTAATACTTGGTTGTCAGAGGAAGAAGTTCAAAGGCGACTGAAGAATATTAAGATAAATAAAGCTCCAGGTCCAGATGGCATACACCCAAGGGTCCTTATGGAGTTAAACTCGGAAATAGCTAGACCGCTATTCTTAATTTTCAGAGATTCAATCTCATCAGGCTCAGTACCAAGGGATTGGCGAATAGCAGATGTGGTGCCATTGTTTAAAAAGGGGACGAGATCACAACCAGAGAATTATAGACCTGTAAGCCTGTCATCAATAGTGGGGAAACTACTGGAAGGTATTTTAAGGGACAGTATTCAGGATTACTTGGTACGCAATAAAATTATTAGTGGGAATCAACATGGATTTGTGAGGGATAGGTCATGTCAAACTAATCTAATTAGTTTCTACGAGGAAGTTAGTGGGAATTTAGACCAGGGCAGGACAGTAGATGTGGTCTACTTAGATTTTGCAAAGGCCTTTTATACAGTGCCACACAAGAGGTTGGTTTACAAAATAAGGGAACTGGGTCTAGAAATCAAAATTTATACTTGGATCGAAAACTGGTTAGAGAATAGGGAACAGAGAGTTGTGATAAATGGAACATTTTCTAATTGGTCAAAGGTCTTAAGTGGAGTACCTCAAGGTTCCGTGCTGGGACCACTCCTTTTTAATATATTTATTAAATGACCTTGGTGATGGTTTAGAGAGTAAAGTTTCTATTTTTGCAGATGACACTAAACTCTGTAAGGTAATAAAATCAGAGCAAGATGTAGCTTCTCTACAGAGGGACTTAAATAAACTGGAGGATTGGGTGGCTAAATGGAATATGAGGTTTAACACAGATAAATGTAAGGTTATGCATTCAGGGATCAAAAACAAGAACGCAATCTATAAATTAAATGGAATTAATTTGGGAGAATCTATAATGGAAAAGGATTTGGGAGTGCTCGTAGACAGTAGACTTAGCAATAGTGCTCAATGTCAAGCAGCAGCTGCAAGGGCAAACAAAGTATTGGCATGCATAAAAAGGGGCATAGATGCAAGGGAAGACAGTGTAATTTTGCCACTGTATAAATCGTTGGTAAAACCTCATCTTGAATATGCAGTACAGTTCTGGGCACCACTCTATAAAAAAGATAATTTGGAACTAGAAACGGTTCAGAGAAGGGCGACAAAATTGATAAAGGGTATGGAGTCATTAAGTTATGAGGAAAGGTTAGCCAGTTTAGGCATGTTTACTTTAGAAAAGAGGCGTCTAAGGGGAGATATGATTACTATGTACAAATACATTAAGGGTCAATACAGAGAGCTTTCATGGGAACTTTTTACCCCAAGGACCATACACAGGACACGTGGTCATCCCCTAAGGTTAGAGGAGAGGAAATTTCACAACCAGCAAAGGAAGGGGTTCTTTACAGTAAGGGCAGTAAAGATATGGAATTCATTGCCAGGGAAGGTTGTGATGGCAGATTCAATAGATATGTTTAAGAAAGGGTTAGACAAATTTTTAGCGGAAAGGTGTATCCAGAGATACGACCGTTAATTTAAAATAAAGGATAGTAGTGGATATAGGGTAAAAATTGGATTGCAATATTGAGTCTGGGGGGATTTTTCAAAATTGAAACAGATGGGCGGTTGCTTACTCTGGATTAATTTCAAATATAAGTGCAGGATCGCAGGAGATCCAAAATAGGTTGAACTTGATGGACTGGTGTCTTTTTTCAACCTTATCAACTATGTTACTATGTATGTTACATTTACTTACCCTCTGTTTCATGAGTGTTAAAGACCTCTCTGCATGTCCAATAAGCCTCATGCAGTGATGTATTCTCCCTGGACCTAGTCTGCCTTGTGCAATTTCAAATCCTCTTCCTCTACCCAGCAGTATATTTTCCTTAGGAACACGTACATTGTCAAAGCGTAATTCTCCATGTCCACCTGTTGGACAGAAACACACAAAGTCAATACTTCCAATTTGCCCAATACAATACTTTCACATACTTTTAGGCAACTGAATCGGATACTTTAGTGGTGCCCAGAGTTACAGAAATATGCATGGCTGTGCCACCATTCACCGATCTAAAGAATCTGCAAACTGGCCGCCGTCTGGCAACAGCAAAGGTGACTGGCACACTTGCCATCTTCTCTGTCGTTACATACTCTGACAGACCAACGAATGCTTGGTTATGGATCTGAATAACCCTGGAACACCAAGAGAGCAGGAGGATAGGAAGTGAACTTTCTCTTCACTGCCAAGTTGCTATCAGGTTGCAGAGAGCCCAAAGATTTCTGAAAAACAGGGTCCCTCGTCCAACCCAACACACATTCAAGGGACTATAACACAGAGTCCCCTCCCTGGTGGCTAGTTTCTAAAGCAGAATCCATTTTGGTGGCAACTATACAAAACGGCCCTTCAATGCATGGCTATCATACAGCAGACTTTTGGCCATGTTTTAATTTCTCCATAATGGACTCAACAAACAACGTGCTGCTTATTTGCTGGCACTAATCGCAGCTCCCTCCTATACAGCCCTTATGGTGGCCCTGTTTCACTGAACAGATGCTGGAGCAGGAAGGTTGGGGTGGTTGGCAAGTGGGGTAAAAAGACGTATAATTTGTGCAATACATAACTGGCACCTGGAGGGTATCTGTGCATGTATTGGGGTATTTGACAGCAATATATGTCTGGCAAAGTGAGGGTATTTTTATGTCTTCTATATTTCTCTCTTCTCGCTATTTCTGTGCAATATATGTCTAAGCAATGGAGGTAGAATCTACACAATGTATGTTGTGACAAAGTCATTGAATTTAGTGTTTGATGGCAGATATATTTCATCTAAGTTCCTAACCTACTTGTCTTAAAACCCCAAGAAAATGTGCATTGTGTGTTAACTACTGACCGGCACTGGGGGGGAAGTCATCTCTGTGCAGTGTATGACCGGCATTGGGGGGAAGTCATCTCTGTGCAGTGTATGACCGGCATTGGGGGGAAGTCATCTCTGTGCAGTGTATGATCGGCATTGGGGGGAAGTCATCTCTGTGCAGTGTATGACCGGCATTGGGGGGGGAAGTCATCTCTGTGCAGTGTATGACCGGCAATGGGGGGGGAAGTCATCTCTGTACAGTGTATGACTGGCATTGGGGGGAGGGGGGGGGGATCATCTCTGTGCAATGTATGACTGGCATTGGGGGGGGTCATCTCTGTGCAGTGTATGACCGGCATGGGGGGGGGGGGGGGGTCATCGCTGTGCAGTGTATGACCAGCATTGGGTGGTCATCGCTGTGCAGTGTACGATTTGCAACGTGGTGTTTTGTTGCGCAATACATGGCTGGGAATTATAGGGATTAGCTGTCAATGTGGGAGTTCCTGAAATGAAGCATCAAATAACTATTTCAAGTAGCTCTCTGATCAGGTTCTTTTGATTTTATCACCAATTGTCTAGTTCACCTGCTCTTGCAAGCTCCCTAAAATTTAAAATAGTGCTTCTAAACCATTAACAGATACTGCAATTGATACCTGGAGCATCATCTAATCCATAGACAGTAAGTGGCCTCAGAATCGTCACTCCAGGAGTGTCCATGGGAACTAGGATCATTGTCTGCTGTTTATGGCGAGGTGCATCTAGGTCTGTCTTTCCCATAAAGATGCAGATTTTACAGCGTTGATCCAGTGCACCTGTAAAGAAGGCTAGTATCAAATTAATGAAACTTAAAAAAAAAAAGAAAAATAAGATTTTCCATACCAGGTTAGAACGCGTAGCTACACTGCAAATGAATACAGTGGATGCATTAATTGCATGGTATGTTAATGTCTGGTATGCTATGAAGCAACTTCATACTAATGAATGTATTCCTGTAGATTGGGCAATTTCATCACTCGGCGTTTGGGCCTGAAATAACTAGGAATCCCTATTAAAATAGATTGTGGTTATGGCTTCGTCCTGTGCCTCACATTATTTTTAGTACTATATGGAGGAAATTAAATTACTAGTAAAGTATCGTCAAAGCTTCACAAGATCAGACTCAGTGGGATATAGAGGTACGAACAATAATCTGTAAGAGGCGCACATAATTCGATGCTCCGATGGGACTTGAATTGAATTGAATTCCCCCCTATAGGTCATATCCAAATGTACAATACAAATGAATGGTGGACCAATGAGATCTGAGGAGCTTAAACAGTATATCTATCTCCTATACTAGGCTTTCCAACTCCAGTTCACAATGCATGATTTCAATCTCTTCTTGCTGGAGCACAGGTTTATTAATTGCTGACACTTTTAAAAAGATCCATAGGTAATACTAGTTATTGGAAAACATGCACTGTTAGAGCTCCCTGGGGACTGAATTTGGGAAGCCCTGTCCTATACATATCCAATTCTTACAACTCTAACCAACTGAACCAGGTAGATGTGTCCTCTGCATTACGATCTCATGTGGATGTAATAACGTCCTCCATAGACATATAAAAGTCGAGTCTATCAAACCAATCTAACAGATAGAGATGGGAGGTTTCCATTTGACTAGAACAGCTTCAGTGCATTGTGAAAGGGTCTCAAAAGGGATTTTTTAAATCTAGAGATAAGATTAGTCATGTTTAAGATCCAGAACTCAGGACCAGCCTGCACACCTTCTCCCAGTATATAATTTACTACAAGTTTACCCACCCCCTACCCTGCGGAAAAAAACTGTATAATATAGATGTAGATAAATACAATGGATTGTAGCCTATGTAACGTTGTCAAACATCATTAACTATTCGATGTGCATGTATTCGGTTAAGGAAACAGCTCTTTTAAGATATATATGCACCATTACTACTAAGATTCTGCATGCTTATGTGCGATGGCCGTTCCTGTGACCAACAGATTAAAGTGCACACTTTAATCCATCCCTGGGCTCTCCTGCATCGACCGTAGCTTCCTGCAACTGTGCTATGCCCAGTAGTCCTGCAGCAACTTCACAATATACAAGAAGTGTTTCCAGGTGCTGGTGAAAGCGCAAGATGGTGGCAACAAATTCCCTCCTAAAACTGGGGTGTTGTGCCACCGACACTCAGTCAGTGAATGGGTCTGGTTTGGCCAAGTGGCCCTAGTAGGATTAGTAAGTGTCAATTAGTTAACTAGCAATACCCCATAAATCGAGCTGTGTCAATGTGGTACAGCCAGTCCATCCTGTCACAACAATCAAATGCATTTTGATGATGTGTGCCAGAAAAGCCTGTTAACTAATATGTGATCATCCAAAGACATTTCCACATTGATAAATGGACAGTGCCCATAGTTTTCCTTTAAATTCATACCTGACGTCCACCACTTATGACCATTAATAATGTAGGAGTTCTCATCTTCTTTGATTGATGATTCAATGTTGGTGGCATCAGAAGAGGCAACCTATAGCAGAATGGAAAACAGGGGCATTTGTTTTTTTACTATGCTTGATGAAAATCCATGTTACGTAGTCAATGTTGGAAGCCTTGCAACATCCCACTGCAACAATTTTATTGTAAGCTAGAAAATAACATTCACATATATGTGAATAGCTTATCAATATTATTATTATTGCTTTGAAGGAACAAGTAAATAAATCCATACACATACTAAAAGGTGCTTTACAGCTTAAGAAGACTAAGGGAACACTAACTTTAAAAATGTTCTCTGCTTAATTGTGCCTAGCATAGGGAAATGTATACTGGACATAGAAAGAGGGGATAACTTAAAACTCTGTTCTCGTCATAATTTCAGACCATTCTGAACCTGAATACACTGGCTAATCATACCATACACTACCCCTAATGATGACCCCCATATCCTTTGTCATCAGACCTTGTCTTCAAAATATTGTATTATGAGAGACCATATCTCAATTAAATTGACAGGAGAGCTCCGTGAAAAAAATATATGGATTATGGGTAAGAGAAAGCAAATAAAAGAACAGCACTTAACGGTGACCTTAGCAAGCAAAGTGACTAGCTTCTTCATAGAAAGTCAAGAATATTATCCTCTCTAGATACAATGGTCTCTCCCTCTAATACAGTGGATCCCAAACATTCTCAGTTCGAGGCACCCTTAGGGTCTCCATAATTTTTTCAAGGCACCCCTAAGCCAAAATAATTACCAAATACTCCCACGCCTTGCTTACCACCAGCCCTGGCCGCGGCACCCCTGTGAGATCGCTGCACCACCCCAAGGAGCCGCGGCACACAGTTTGGGAACCACTGCTCTAAATAAATAAATTATATATATATATATATATATATATATATATATATATATATATATATATATATATATATACACACACATATATATATATATATGTATGTGTATGTGTGTGTGTGTGTATATATACTTCCCGACGTAAGCGCCCTTTTTAATGTATGTTGCACATTGGTCCTATTTGTCCTTGACTGCCGTTTCAAATGATTTTATACACTTGTACACATTTCATTAATTTAAAGAAGCGCCCTTTTTTTCTCTCACTATTTTCTAGTTTTTTGGGAGTTGACCACTCCCTACAAAAGGTGCTGCAGGCTTTATAAGATGGAGGTTCAGGGGAAGGTTTTAAATGGAACACCCTGAATGTAAATTTGTATCACTAGCTTAGGGACTCACCTACAGGAGATGCCTTGACGTCCGGCAGGTGAGCTTAACCCCAATATAGCTATATTGTGCACAAAATTCTCCTTTATGTTTATGCTGACACAGTGATTTTTAAATTCTGTTTGTTTCTGAGCGCCGGACAACATTTTTCTTTTATTTGCACTTGCACATTGGTCCTATTTGTCCTTGGCTGCCGTTTCAAATGATTTTATACACATTTCATTAATTTAAAGAAGCGCCCTTTTTTTCTTTCACTAATATATATATATATATATATATATATATATATATATATATATATATATATATATATATATATATATATATATATATATATATATATACACACACACACACACACACACACACACACACAAGTTAACCTGTGCATGATACTCATGCATTCTGGTCACATCAAGCTACTTAAGGTCTTAAAAAGGTTCTTGTCATGCATTTGGGCCTAGCCCAGGCCTCCTCAGGGGAAGAGCGTTACTTCCCGACTTAAGCGCCCTTTTTAATGTATGTTCATGAGGTAAAATTACATCATGGAAATGAGTTTGACCCCTCAACTCGTAAATTTAGCCTTTACTCGTAAATTTAGCCTTTACTACCCCCTCCCACGGGGGGAAGGGGGGGGTGATGGAAGTTAACTAACTTCACTATTCTAATTTTTTTGTCAAATAATGTCAGTATACCAAATTTCAGGTCAATTGGATGAGTCCTTTCTGAGAAAATAGTTTTTTCCACACACACACACTAACACACGCCGCTAGGCTTTTAATTTTATATATTAGATAATGCTAAGAATTTAGTAGGTCAGTGTATAACTCCGCCCAGCAGGTGGCGCTGCAGCTTTTTTTTTTTTAACACACGCCGCTAGGCTTTTATATTATATATATATATATATTTTATATGAAACACTGCCATAATAGAAAAGGGTAAATATTTAGCTTGTACTGAGTATATATATATATATATATATATATATATATATATATATATATATATATATATATATAAAAACATGTTTCAGATGTGGGAATGTACTTCATTTACTCCAAAGGATGTATATTGCAAAAAATATGATTTTTTTTGGACTTATGTGAATAATTTTCGGAATCCAATGGCGGACACTGGAACATTGAGGTATAGCAAGTGATAGCTATAGCCTTAGTTATTTTCCAATTTACAACTGAAATTGAAACTCCTCCCCTTCTATACTCCATTGGTTGCTTTTTAACCCCTCACAGCTTGTGTAACAAAGCCCCAAAGAACAGAAACAGAAGTACCAAACAAGAGAAAGAGGCGAAAAAACAACACGTTCTCCCTTAAAATACAGAATCCTGACAAGGAAACAGTGAAAAGAAAAAAAAAGAAAAAAAAAAGAAAAAAAAAGAATCAGAACAGGAACAAAAAAATGTGTAAAGGGTCCCCCATTGGATTCAGAGAAAAGGATTTAGCGTACGTACAGAAAACCTATTTTCTCTTACATTCATGGAGGCCCTGGAATACTGAGGACGTCCCAAAACTGTCACTAATGGAGGGTACACTCAGAAGTCGTGGTGCACAGCACCTTATGTCCAAAACTGGCACACAAAAGTATTAAACCTTTAGAACTTTGCTAAGGTGTGCACTGAAGACCAGGGGGTAAATATATGATGTTCCAATTTCTGCAAGTTGCCGGAAATCTGCGACTTTGCAGGGAAAATTTAAAGCGGCGATGGCTTGTAAAAGCAAGTTTGCCTTTACAAGCCATTGCCCCTTTAAATTTTCACTGCAAAGTCGCCAATTTCCGGCGACTTGCAGAAATCGGAGAATCATACATTTACCCCCAGGTGGTTATTTGAAGCATCAATTAACTATTTTCAGTAGCGGGAACAGCTGTTCAGTGAAGGCCCTTTGCTGCGCCATCCAAAAAGCACCCACAGATCTAATGGATTGTGCCCTCACATTTTCAGGGACAGATTATCCTGGTGAAATACCACAGTAATACACCTGCTATTAATCTGACTAGAGACTGGCCAGCATCTCTTGTGTCCGTTCTAGAGGACCAACACGTCATATCAAATCCCTGGTCCTCTCCACATAGGTTCTCAAGGTCCTAACCACATCCACAGACCAGAGAGCATTCTTCCTCTGGAGACTTATCCTGGTGTAAAGAGGTAATCACAATTTCCTGATTCAGGTGGAACCTAGATTCCACCTTGGGCTTAAATAAAGGCTTAGCCCTAAGCTATGCTCTGTCCTTATGAAAGATGACGAACGAAGATCTAAAACACAAATCACCCACCTCTGAAACTCTTTTGGCAAAATAGATAGCCAATAGGAAAACTGTCTTCCAGGTAAGTAATCTAGTAATTCCACCGAGCCGACTGATTCAAAAGGAGGGTGTTGCAAGGCTGTCGGAATCAGACGCATCAGAAGGAGATCCCACAGATACACTGGGAGGGTGTATGGAGGCTGTACTTACATCACTCCCTGTAAGAAAGTCTGCACCTCAGGTAGAAAAGCCAGTTTTCTATGAAAACTCTGAACCTTCAACAAACTGAGTTTTACCCCCCCTTCCAGACCGTCCTGCAGAAATTGTAGTGATTGGTACAGCTTGAAAGATGACATAAAAAGCCTCTTCAATTCAAACCAGAAGATGTAAATCTTCCAGACTCAGTGAAAATTCCTGGCCAACACAAGCTTGTGAGCCTTCACCATGGTCTGAATGGCACCATGACACCACGCTGGAACACTCTGCCATGCTGAGGGTTACAGAGTACCAAGACCCCTGGGCCAATCAAGTGCTTCAGGAATCACCGGAACACCCTCTCTATTTACCTTTTTTTTTTTTAGCACCCACAGAAGCATGGATATCGGTGGGAACAGGTATACGAGATGGAAGTCCATGAAACAGACACTCTTATGGATCCCTTGTCCTAGGGCAGACGTGGTCCACCTTGTAGTTCAACCAAGACGCCACACACCAGCTGCCGGAATATCTCTGGGTGAAGACACAAAGGCTGCCTGCTGATGAAGCTGGCCTTCCAGTTCTATATGCCTGGGACAAAAACTGCCGAAATGGCCAGAACATACTGCTCTACCCAACTGAAAAATTTGGCAATCTCCATCATGGCTAGGTTCTCTCTGTGCCCCCCTGGTGATTTATATATGCCACCACTGTGGCATTGTCGGATTAAACTTTCATGGTCCTTCCTCACAAAAATGTTGGCCTGCAACATTTGAAAAACCGTACATTCACTTAATGTTCCAACACACTGACAATGTTTGGAGTCCTCCAGAGTCCAAATCCCTGAAACCAGTGCTGGAATGCCACAGCCCAGCAGCCTCAAAGACTAGCATCTGTAGTCCCCAATGTTCACTCCAGATGACGAAAAGGCACCAGCCACCAGCAAAGCGAAACTCTCGCCTCCAGCGACAGACTGAAAGTCTGCTTGGTCAAGAGCTGGTGGGAGACCAATTGAAGCTGAAACCCATGTGAATGAAACAAACTGCATTGCTTCGAAATTGGACACCACCTTTTACAGACCTTTATGCCCAGGTGAACCAACACCTGCCTGTGAGCTAACAGGGGCTCAGGAAGATCATCTGGGAAGGTCTCAGGTTGGACTTGCTGGAGTTGATAACCCATCCAAGTGATTCTAACTCTTGGGTCATCATTTGAACTTGGGACTGAAGCAAGGCCAGGGAACTCGCCTTGATCAACCAATCATCAATGTACGGAATGACCATCACGCCTCTAGATCCGAGTAGGGCCGCCATCACTGCCATGATCTTGGTGAATACTTTCTGTGCTGACACCAGACCTAATGGCAGGGCCTGAACCTGATAATAGTGAGACAGAACAGTAAATTTGAGAAGGCATTAATGATCTTCCCAGATCGGAACATACAGGCCCATGGACACCATGAACCTGTCATATTCCATGCTGTTGATGACCAACCTTAAAAACTCGATCTTGAACTTGTCCACTCACAACTACACATTTGTAATTTCAGGTTCAGAATAGGTCGGAAGGAATTGTCTGACTTCTGGACCATGAAGAGGTGTGAGTAAAAACCCAAGTCCTTTTAGTTTTCTGGAACAGGAATAACTAGTTGTGCCGAAATGAGGGACTGAATGTCCTCTCATAGGGTCACATGCTCTTCAATGCTTCTAGGAAGACCTATGATGAAGAAGCATCTGGTAGGGAATGCCTGGAGATCTATTATGCACCCAGGTGTCTGTGGTGGAACAGAACTACTGGTTCCAGCAGAGAAGAAGACTGGCTCCAACCATGGAAGCCTCTAGGAGGGCAGCCTGTCTGCCATGCTGATTGCTTGTCAGAGAGCTTAGATGCTGGACATCTCGAAGTCCAGGCCTGTATGCATTTCTGCATCCCTTCCTAGGGATCGGAGGACTGACTTGGGTCGAAAGGAACAACACTTGGACCTAAGGTGGATTTAACAGGAAGAAAAGAGCTTTTCTCCCTTATGACCCGTGTAATGATATTATCCAGCTCAGGATCAAAATGACCTCTCCAGAGTAACAAAGGGATTCAATTCCAGAATCATCTTCCCTGCTGCTCCTCACTTATGGAATTCCCTACCATGCCCAATCAGACTTTCCCACAGCCTTTAAATCTTTAGACATTCTCTAAAAATTCATCTCTTTTTTAAAGCTTACCTTATCCCCAATTATACTATTCACCCTAATACACTCTCACAGCTGTCTCAATCACCACTCTAAGCCACACTTGCACCTCTTGTTTCAGCTTTGCCCTCTTCCACTTTGAATGTAAGCTCTCTAATGAGCAGGGTCCTCCATATCCTTTGCTTTCATGTCTGTATTTATTTTGTCTGCCTTATATGTCATTGTTTTATGTATTTTCTGTTTTCCCTACTGTACAGCGCTGTGGAATTCTGTGGTGCCTTACAAATCTACAATCATAATAATAATCCTCTTGGACAACGCCATCCAGGTCCACAGCCATAGGGCACAACATGCTGCAAAGGCGGAGGCTGAAATCCTAGCCCTAATGAGCCCCATATCATGGCAGCTTCTTCCAAATACCCAGGCCTCACAGATATGATAAATCAAGTTGATTAAATTCAATCTGGGTCTGTTAGACACCAGGCCCTCCGCTAACTGTTCTGCCCATATTTCCACGGCCTTAGACGAAAGCTGAAGCTAAACTGAGAAGCCCCCCACCACTGTGTAAATGGTCTTAAGGGTGGCTTCAATTTCCTATTCATGCTGTTCTTGAAGGTAGCAACATTAGGAATAGAGACAGCTTCAAGGTCAGATCCCTCTGCCACTTCACCTTACACTTCCAAGATCCAGATGTGGTGGTAGAAGTCAGAATTCTCTCCAAGGAAGAGGATACCTGAACTAAGCCCTGCACTGACCTAGTCAGGTCCTAAGTCCAACCGGCCTGGACTTGGGACAGATGGCTACCGTTCAAAGGACGGCCTCCTTAGACAGCTAGTGCCTAGTAAAGGAATGTTATGCAGACCTGACCTCCTCCTGGACACCTATACTAGCTAGGGAACAGAGAACCCCTCTAGCCGGTAATGGTGTCAGTGGATTGTACCGCGTCTCCTAAGCCGCTCCGCAAAGAAACTACAATTGTTGGCGCATGTCCGGTGTCGGTCCCGGCCCAAAGGCACAGGAATCCCATGCAGTTCCTACTTGCAGCGATAATGGCTAGTCTCTCCCCCCCCCCTCCCAGTAGGTGATGCTATGGTGGGAGTGGGCTGCTTGCAGTAGGAGGAGCCACTCCAGGCATCCACAGAGGTGGATATGGGATGCAATTTTGTCAGGCGCAGTCCCCGCACCTTCACTCGGTGCCGGGGACGGACGCCTGATTCCGACTCCTCGTGTCAACAAATGACGCACAGCCGCCCAGCGCATGTGCGGAAAAGCGCATCCTATTGCCTAGCAACGCTATTCTCCTCACCTGACCCCCGTCCTCCTATCAGCCTCCAGTGCTCCCTTTATCAGATAGTCTCTGGCACCATTAGGGTGCCAGAGTATCGTGGTATGGTTCCCCTGCTCCAGCGTTTAACAGTGTCCAGCCGTTTCCTGATTGACTCCTTGGCTCCCGACCTGGCTTGTCTGACCTTCCCTGTGGATCTCCCTTTGGCATTATTCATTCCCTTGGCTTTGACCCTGGACCGTCTGACCACGCTTTTGTTCGCCTTTTCTGTACTGCGCTTCCAGCCCGGCTTGACCACGGATTGCCTTACTACGTTTCTGCCTGACCCCAATAGCGTCCAACCTCTGGTCTGCCCAGTATCTTTTACCAGCACCACTTCACTGGTGGCTAGCCTGGAGGGCCGCGACCTGCGTGCTCCTGCAGCGAATTCCAAACTTCCTCGCGGGGGTCCCTGGTGAAAACCAGGAGTACGTTTAGACTCCGCGCCTCCAGGTTAGCAGTGTCAATACCAGTAAGTGGCCTCAGCATTTTGAACCGTGACAAATTTACAATAGCAAAAAGTGCATAATATCAAATCAAATAAAAATTAGTTAAAACATGATAATGCAGCCATCCAAAATGCACCTGGCCTCCAGTGGACCCTTAACAGTACTTAGTTAGAAAGCAGCCAGTGTGGAATAGATGGTGGGGAGATTCATTTTCATCCATAAATTTTAAAGTGATTAAGGTGTTCCGTTGTCCTCAATGGATGTAAGAGAAATCATATTTTAGTGTAATGTAGTATAGTGCCACTGGAGGTCTGACAACATTTGGTTGTATATGTGTCCCATGGCCCAGCACCCACCATTTCAAATTAACCTGTCAAAAATTAACAGGTTATTTGCTTAAACTTAATTACTGTATCCTTAATTGATTTCTGGGCAGTTGTTGTAGTGTGTTATATAAGCAGTGAGACAAATTGGCTGTTCAGGTAATATTATTTGTTTTACGAAACATGACGACATAAATTACACTATGGGGTAAATGTATCATACCCCGGTTTTTTCAACTCGCCGGGAATCGGCGAGTTCCAATGATTAAGACCAATTTACTGTAATGGGTGTAATAATACCCCCTATAGTGCAATAAATGAGTGAAAAGGACCAGTAGACAGAAACACTCGGTCCAGCAGTCCTTTCTCACCTGATGCTGCCTACTCCTTTCTGTTCCTCTCAGCTTCTAAATGGCCAATCAGGAGTTGGCAACTTGCACTTCATGTAATTT
This sequence comes from Mixophyes fleayi, assembly GCF_038048845.1. Taxonomy (NCBI): domain Eukaryota; kingdom Metazoa; phylum Chordata; class Amphibia; order Anura; family Limnodynastidae; genus Mixophyes; species Mixophyes fleayi. The sequence goes on from NC_134402.1 coordinate 358,649,003, forward strand.
TATTTCATATGGGAGTCTAAGCTAGTATCGACTACCCCCTTGTATCAGTAACCATGCCCCAGCCACTTGTAGGTCAAACATGATGGTGAGAAATGCTCATCTGCCACCTGGCAGCCCACTATGGATTTTAAAGCCACAAAAGAAACTTTAATACCTGTGGTTCAGTCATTGCAAAACAGGACCTGATCTCCCCTTCTAATAATGGCTTCAGCCACCGTTCCTTCTGTTCCTCTGTTCCATAGCGAACTAGCACCTCCATGTTTCCCGTGTCTGGAGCCGCACAATTAAATATCTAAATATTTTAGAAACAATAGTGTTACTCGAAAAGAAAATACTGTGAACACAATAATTGAAAAGAAAACCATATAAGAATCACATTCAAAGGGATATAAAAAACAAAAAGAGGATTTATGTACTCACGTTAAATTCGTTTCTCTGATTCCGTCTGGGGGACACTGCTTACCATGGGTTGTGGAGGGGAGCTTGGGAGTTGGCACCTAACTAGTTAAACTTTAGTACTGCCAACAGACCCCTCCCCTCTACAATCCCCCTGCCCCCTCTTGTTCAGTTAATTAAAAAGCCCAAGGAGTAAAGGCCAGTCAAACAAGAGCACACAGAAGAAAAGCAGAAGGAAGGGATCGCAGTGTACCCCAGACAGAATCAGAGAAACGGATTTAACGCGAGTACATAAATCCTCTTTTCTCTTTCATCCAGTCTGGGGGACACTGCTTACCATGGTGACGTTCTAAAGCAGCCCCCTTAGGGTGGGACTACTCTGAAAATCCCGCTCGTAAAGCACTACGAGCGAAATTTGCATCAGTGGATGCAAATACATTAAACTGGTAAAATTTTGTAAATGTATGGACAGAAGACCAGGTGGCTGCCCTGCAAAGCTGGTCTGCAGAAGCCCCATTTCTTGCTGCCCACGACGCCCCTACCGATCTGGTGGAATGGGCGGTTAGTCTCTCCGGCACAGGATAGTTAGCCCTTATGTAAGCCTGTTTAATGGTTGCCGTAATCCATCTTGCAATGGACTGTTTAGAGGCTGGCCAGCCTCTCTAATTGGCATCATAAAGAACAAATAGAGAATCGGTACATCTAATCAGAGAAGTTTTTTTGACATAAATGCGTAGAGCCCTAACCACATCTAACTTTTCCATAGATTGTTGATCCGAATGGGAAGTAGATGAAAAGACCGGAACTACAATTTCCTGGTTCAGGTGAAAGGCCGAAACTACCTTAGGAACGAAGGAAGGAAGGGTTCTCAACACCGCTCTGTCGTTGTGGAAAACCAAATATGGTTCCCGGCAAGACAGAGCTCCTAGTTCCGACACCCTACGCGCAGATGCAATAGCCAAAAGAAAGAGGACCTTCCAGGTCAACCACTTCAAGTCTGCGCCAATTAAAGGTTCAAAAGGAGGTCCTTTAAGCATATCCAGCACCAGGTTAAAATCCCATGATACTGTAGGCGGAACATAGGGAGGTTGAATATGCAGGACTCCCTGAAGGAAAGTCCCGATATCTGGTAAATCCGCTAGTTTCAGATGAAAAAATACTGAAAGAGCCGATACCTGAACTTTAAGGGAACCTAATCGAAGCCCTGCCTCCAGGCCATTCTGAAGGAAAGCCAACAAGCGAGGGAGACGAAAGGAAGACGAGGGACATGTCCTATTTTCGCACCATCTGATGTAAGCTCTCCAAATCCTATGATATATGCGAGCTGAAACTGGCTTTCTGGCTCGCATTAAAGTGTCTACTACTCTGGGGGAAAAACCTCTAGCCCTCCAGAGGCTGGCTTCAGCAGCCATGCCGTTAAACTGAGCGGAGGTAAATTCTGGTGACGGAAGGGACCCTGCAGAAGCAGGTCGTCTCGAGATGGAAGAGGAATTCCTCGTCCTTCCGCCATAGAGATTATGTCCGCGTACCAGACTCGGCGCGGCCATGAGGGAGCTATCAGAATTACTGGCAGACCCCCCTGTCTTACTCGAGGAAGCATGGGAATCGGAGGAAATAGGTATCCCAACCTGAATTCCCATGACATCGTCATGACGTCCACTGCCACCGTTAAGGGGTCTCTTGCCCTTGCGCAGAACCTGTGAACCTTTCTGTTGTGTCTGGAGGCCATGAGATCTAGGTCCGGAAGACCCCACCTCTGAACCAGGGACTGGAAAACTTCCGGATGGAGTGACCACTCCCCCGGCATCATCTGGTTTCGACTTAAGTAGTCGGCCTCCCAATTTCTTACTCCTGGAATGAAAACTGCGGAGATGGCAGGGACATATTGTTCTGCCCAAACCAAAATTTGAGCGGCAATCTTCATTGCAGCTACACTCTTGGTTCCTCCCTGTCTGTTGACATATGCCACGGCTGTATCATTGTCGGACTGGACTCTGACCGGGTGGTTCTGGAGGAGGGACTGGGCCCCCCGGAGCGCTAAAAGAATAGCCTTCAGCTCCAGCACATTGATAGATAAGGCTGCTTCCTGAACCGTCCAAAGTCCCTGGAGTCGGAGGTGCAGGATTACCGCCCCCCAACCTTTTAGGCTGGCGTCCGTCGTGGCTATGATCCATGAGCATGGAGCGAAGGACCTGCCTACCCTCAAGTGATCCAGGACTAGCCACCACTGGAGCGATTCTATCGTCCTTGGGGATAGAGATATTTTCTGGAGATCCAAGCGTAGGTGGGATCCCGACAATTTACTTAATAGATCCCACTGAAAACATCAGGAATGAGCTCGACCGAATGGAAGGGTCTTGAAGGAGGCTACCATCTTTCCCAGCAACCGCATGCACAAGTGCATTGAGGGGCTGGGAGAAGTCAAGACCTGAGTTGTTATACTCTGAATAGAACTGATCTTCTCGACGGGCAGGAATACCTTTTGCTGACTGGTGTCCATAATGAGCCCTAGGAAAACCATGCGTTGACACGGGATCATCTGAGATTTCCTTAGGTTTATTAGCCATCCATGGCCCTCGAGAACTGCCAAGGAGAGGGATAAGTGATGCCTTAAGCCAGTCTCCGAGGAAGATTTGATGAGCAGGTCGTCCAAATAAGGCACTACCTGAACTCCCTGTAGGTGAAGACATGCTGCCACAACTGACATGATCTTCGTAAAAACCCTCGGCGCTGTGGAGAGGCCGAATGGGAGGGCCCGAATCTGATAGTGGGAGGATCCCACTGTGAATCTCAGGAGTGATTGATGGTGGATCCAAATGGGAACGTGGAGGTAAGCGTCCTTTATATCTATAGACGCCAAAAACTGATTCTTCTCTAAGCCGTTTATCACTGACCTCAGGTATTCCATCCGAAACTTGTCCACCCTTAAGTGCACATTGAGGCCTTTTAAGTTTAAGATGGGCCGAAAGGAGCCGTCCGGCTTCTTGACCAGAAACAGGTTTGAATAGAAGCCCTGTCCTTTCTGGTAGTTTGGGACCCTGCTGATAACTCTCTGAGAAAGAAGAGAGGCGACACTATCCTGTATTGCCTGGCGTCTTGATGGATCTCGGGGTAACGGGGTCAAGAAGAAACAATGTGGAGCTGTGCCCAATAGGTCTATCCTGTACCCCTCTGATATAATGCTCCGAATCCAAGGATCTGGAGAGGACGCTGTCCACTGTTCTTGAAACAAAGACAGACGTCCCCCCACAGGCACCCCCTCCAAAGGAACAGGGTGGACGTCAGGATGCAGGCTTCTCCTGGGTCTTGGGAGTATGACGCCTACCTGCAAACGAGGATCTCCCCCTGGCAGAGGAGCCCCGAGAATTGGGATGCCTGCCTCTGAAGGACTGACCCCTAGGTAAGGAAGTCCCCCGAAAGGGCTGGCGAAAGGAACCCGAGGGTTACGGCTCCTACTAGGGAATACCGGCAAGGAATTGTTTTTGCCCCCGTTGCCTGTGCGATCAGGGTATCCAATTCCGGCCCGAAAAAACCTGCAGCAGAAAAAGGAATGATTTCCACTGACTTTTTTGATTCCGCATCCCCTTCCCAGGATTTCAGCCATAACGTCCTTCTTGCAGAAATAGATGCAGCCTGGATAGAAGATGAAACAGCTGCAGTATTCTGGGCCGCCTCATAAAGGTACCCCGATGCCTCCTTTAAATGCAAAGCCAGGGGGAGTAAGTCAGAGTCCTGTAAGGCCTCTGCTAACTGGTCTGCCCATGTTTCCATGGCTTTAGTCACCCAAGCTGAAGCAAATGTGGGTCTAAAAGGAAGAACCCGCAGCTGCAAATATAGATTTCAGCTGAGATTCTACCCTACGATCATTGGCATCCTGCAGAGATGTTGAACCCGTTGGGAGTAAGGTGTGTTTGGCCAATCGGAATATCGACCTTTGGAATAGTTTCCCAGCGTGCCGTATCTTCCTCCTGTAACAGATACAGGGAGGAGAATCTTTTAGGTACAGAGAACCTTTTATCAGGCTGTTTCCAGGTTCCTTCAGCAATATCCTTAAGCTCTACAGAAGGTGGAAAACGGCTAGCCTTTCTTTTGGCCTTCTTAAAGAGACTTCTGTCTCTAGGAATAGGCTCCTCCGGTTCTGGGAGGTCCAAAGCTTGTCTTCCTGCTAAAACCAAATCATTAATAAATTGGCTTTTAGAACTTTCTTCCTGACTCAAAGGTTGAACCTGGTCAGGATCAGAATTAATTTCCCCTTCTTCCTCTGAAAACTCCTCTGAGTCTGAAAGGACCATAAGGGGGTTATCCGACCTATGACGCTTTCTTTTAGAAGGCGGGATGTTAGGGGATTCAAGTAACTGGTTCAGCTTATCCAAACCCCTTCTAACTGCTGTGGACCATGGCGGTTCTGTGGGAACAGAGGCCTGGTCCGTCTGTAAAGAGGAAGGCCCTGGCATAGAGGCTCCAATAGAACCTGTGGCAGTAGGGAGGCCCAGCTGTGTACTAGGATTATTGGCCACCGAGGTTACAACACTAGACCACAACTGATTGGATTGGCAAACCATCTGAGCTAAAGAGGATACCGACTGTGATAGGGAGGCCACCCAGGCCGGTTCCTCAGTCGGTGGGGCTGACACCTGCTGGGTTTGCGCAGATGGGACCTCTGCTTCACAGGCAGAGCATAGCGCCAACGGGTCCTTCTGGCCATTAGGTAATTTAACATGACATTTAGAACATGTAAAATATTTTGCAATAGGGCCCTTTCCCTTATCTGAAATTTCTTAATAAAAGGAAGGCACACCAAACACACAGACTAAAATTGTTAAATTTAGCTGAGTAGAGAGAGAGAGAGAGAGAGAGAGAGAGAGAGAGAGAGAGAGAGAGAGATATAATGTGTGGAGAGACAGAAGTGAACTACAAGTAATCAACCAATCTATACATAAAAGCTGTAATTGTAAAAAAAAAATTAAACACAAAAAACATAAGCAAGTAGGAGACTATAAAATAACCACTTGTACACAGCAGTACAGAATATGTGTTTAAATAAATTAATACTTTGCCCAAAGGCCAAATAGGGGAGAAGTCCAGCAGCAGTATCCTGGTGTCTGCTCCCTCAGCTCTGATCTCTCTCTTCCCGGGCTTCTCCTTGGCGCCAGAAGACTGGGACAGACCATCTCTCTCTGGAAGGAGGGGGGTGAGCTCTATGTCTTAGCTCCCCCCCTCTTCAGTAATGCTGTCCCTGCAGCTCCAAATCCGGGAAAAAAACGGGGTTAATGTGGCAGAGTAATGGAGACCTCCAGGGGAGGTCTCCGCAGCGGAAGATACCTGATGCCCCCTCCTATGCATGAAGGGGGATCCTGGTATAGCCCCCTTCCTCCTCTCCTTAATAGCGCTGTTTTCCTTCTTGATCCGGATCCAAGATGGCCGCCGCTATAATAGATATCCGATAACCGGCGCTCTATGCCTGCAGTGGCAGCGCCGGTTATCGGGGAGGCTCCAGGAGCGACAGCGGTCCGGTGAGACCGCTTGTCACTCCAAATTCAGGCACCCATTCTGTCCATCCCTGTCAGTGAGAGCCGCTGGCTCTCATCTGAGCAGGGGAGTTCCTGACGCTGTTCTGCTGTGTGTGTTCTCTATAGCAGAACACACACCAGCGCTGCCACCTGTTAAAAAATAAAATTTTCAAAGAAAGTAACTGAAATAAAAGAAAAAATTACTAGCAGTACATTAACGCTGCCCAACTCACGGGCACCTAAAAAAAACTGAACAAGAGGGGGCAGGGGGATTGTAGAGGGGAGGGGTCTGTCGGCAGTACTAAAGTTAACTAGTTAGGTGCCAACTCCCCAAGCTCCCTCCACAAGCCATGGTAAGCAGTGTCCCCCAGACTGGATGAAAGAGAAATTATAAATATGTTTGACATAAAACTCCCCCTAAAAAAAAAACTACTTATGGAAGTTAATCTGTTTTTTTTCTGCTTCCGTTTATGAATGACTGCACTTGTACAAATGATCTAATGACTTGTTTTCTGTCCTGTTAACATTTGACAATAGAAACCAGACCACATACCTCTGGTGCATATAGAGATGACCCCATTAGCTCACAAAGATGAGCATATTCCATGTTTGTTAGCTTGGCACCATATTTACCACCTGGGTCACTCTCCAGAGGAAGGAAGAGATTCCACAATCCTTGGGCCTTCGCTTTTTCCTGTAAAATAAATATCAACACTAAAAAAATCCATCAATTAAACTGTCCCATATTCCCAGCTGCAGGGTGAATACATTTAAGATTAAATAAAATTAAACAAATAGGTATTGATCTGTAATCTGAACACACAGTGAGGGTCGTACCTTATGATACTGATAATCTAGTCTACTTTTAAATCACCTATATCAGTGTTGTAAAAAAAGGAAATGGATATTGTGTAAAGTTCTTGCATGTAGACCAACCTGTCACCAACCTTCAAAACGTACAAATGAATCAACTAGTTATGTGTTTGTACGCATGCTTATTAGTCATAGCTTATGATTATGGAAAATGGTTTCCAACCTACAGAAAGAATATTAACATATTGTGTTCTAATTAAGGCATCATCATTTTAATTTCCTTTAATTTACAGTATATTTTTAAAATATACAAATTATAATAAAAAATGCCAACGAGCATACTTGTCATCAAAATAGAGTCACAAGTCTAAGTTTGTTTACATTTACCTTAAGGTCTTCAATCAATGGGTGAGGTGTCCATCTGTTCTCAGAAAATTGATAATTTCTGAGTTCTTGCTCAGCAGGATAAATATGAACTTCTATAAATTCTTTCAATTTACTATAGAGGTTTTTGGTCCCTTGAGCAAGACCATCAGGGGAGATCACCAGAATACCTCTCTGTGCAGAATGAAGGGATGCTCTAGAAAAAATAACAGAGGTTCTGTTCTCTGAAGGACTCATGTTCCATACTTTACTCCAAGTACTGTATGATCTTGTTGTTGGATTTTTAGAAATGGCTCCTGAATGAGATTTGAATACCCGAAAACCTTCTTTTGTAGCAAAATCCCAAGCTAGGTCAGCCAAGACTTCTGCTAATTTTCCACCAACTTCTGCATTTGCCGAGCTAGCCTGTCCTACAAGAGATTAAATTAGGTTTCAAAGGAGCATTCACTTTTTCAAACACTGAGCATCTTCCAAAGCATTTTTCCCATTGGTCAAAGATGCATACATGCCTGTCAACCAGCAGTGAAAATTGGACTTACACTGGACTGCCTTTCCACATGAACAGCAAATAAATAACAATGTCCACATGCTAAAATTACTCTATTAAAAAGAACAAGAAGCTTTAATGCAATCAATGAATAGACCGTGATCTTGTTTTATAAATCAGATATCAATTGTCATCCTCTATGCCAAAGGATGGAACAAATTAAAACTTAGCACTTAAGGCTCCCTTGCGTCCCTGTTTTTTTCCCATTGGAGTGTGTCTGGCAGAGGAAATCTTGAATTTGGGAAACTTAAAAAAATGTAGAGGGACCCCATGCTTTTTGTCTCCCTGCTTTAGCAGTCACCAGCCCAGGCTAAAGGATGTTGTTGTATTTCTTCTTTTCTTTTCTAAACTAGTAAAGATATATGCAGATTATCAGCAGCAGCATGGATCATTGCACCAGGACTTTTAGAGACACAAAAGATATGCCTCATAAGAGAAGCATTTAGAGCGGAGGCCTACTCTGAACAAGTAATATCTCCAGGGGGTTTGTTACACTCTTGCACATCCCCAATCTCCATTTTCAGGTGTATGGAGTGGCAAGTTTCAATGTCTTCTGCAAAACAACACATGGTTTGCACATGGTAATCACTCTCCAAAACCACCAGAACCATTTACTCCGTAAACAGAAACAAAATGTAGTCACACCATAAGTCCCATCCATACCTGTGAGTGAACGTTTATATACACCTTGCACGATTGCGGCCAGTCTGAAAAATGAGAAGGCCATGTAGAAGTTCCTGTCCTCGACCTTAGGAATTCCCCTGTATTCACAGTACTGATGAAAGTATTCCTCTGCAGTAGGAATCCCCAGCTCTTTCAAATCATAGTTTTTTAGCCCTTGAATAAAGAAAGATTGGAAGCTAATATCCAAAGTCATAAATATTAGACATTCCTTACGGTGTTAATTGACCACAATTGGCTGGGACTGTATCCTTTGATACACACTTTGTTACCTATCTTTATGTCCCTCTTTAATAGATGCAAAACACTGTCATACTATTTGAAGTACTTGGGAGAAATTATGATTTTTAATTATTATTTGTCAATGTTTAAAATACCAGAGACTGTGAAAGTTTTAGTACTGAAAAGTATTTTTAACAAAAATAAACATTTAATCATCAGTACAATTTCAGCCGGTGGATGGTGAAGTATACAATGGCATCAATTCTCCCTCCCTGCATTAATATGCTTTCAGCTGTTCTTCCTGTGAAAACCTTCCAACCTGTATATCGATCATATTCTGAACAATGAGGAAAGTGGAGGGACCGAAGAGTGATCGTATAGACATTGTTGGCTGAACCATGGGTCATCCAGAGCCAAAGTTGGAGAAGAAAAATATAACAAAGCAAACCTCAATTAAAAAAACCAGTACATTTAATGATACAATCCCTTTAATTTATCTTCTGCAGAACAGATTACACTCATGAGACTGCTACTGTTATATGCTGGCCACAAGCACCGTGGTATCGGGTAATTGACATGTGTGGCCCTAAAACAACCACAATGCCCAATAATGATTCCATTATTATTATAAAGTCATATAGTCATTATTGTGCATATTGGTAAATCCCTTTGGAAGAAAACTAATAAGCTTTTGTATGAAAATTGTCTACCGTCTGTACAACTGCTAACTAAGCATTGTGGGCGGGGCCAGTTTTAGAATTTGGATTGTATAAATATCACACTCCACCCCCCAAAAGCAAGCGAATGTGAAGTTTCTGCTTATACAAATGTTTGATAAGGTGTAACGAAAATATAAATATATAAATATATTTATTCATTGATGCAACAAAATATAATATAGAATTTCTTTTAATAATAAAATTATACAATTTAATAGTAACAGAACATATGGAACCCTTTCTGGAATACCTTTCTGGATAGGGAGGTCATGTGGAAGATAATGAGTCAAACAGTTGTAAGCCACATCAGACATGGGATCTCCCAGTGTAGACAGTTCCCAATCCAAAACACCAAGAACTTCCACTTTATCCTGGTGAAATATTAAGTTATCCAACCTAAACATTCAGCAAAAATGTATTGGAAACGATATATATGCCTCAGTCAGTGCATTCATTATAGACATGCTTCTTTCCATTACAAAGCCAGCTGGAGTGAGTGGCATAAATTGAACATAGAATATTGCTGGTGCATTTGAAAATAATGTAATTCTGTAGGACATAGAAAGCAACTATAGGTGACTATCCTGCTGACAGGTCAGTAGGGTATGCTAGGACTTCTAGTAAATAAAGCTAAGGCTAGCAGGAAATGCTGAGACTTGCAGTTCCACAACAACAGGCTATCATTAATGAGAACTACCCCACCTACATAATATCCACTGTACACAAAAGTTTTGCTAAGCTATCTATGTGAATTATCATGAACCGAAAAACTGCTACAATAGTGTGCATATTTGATTTTAATTGGCCCTTTACAATGCTATGGTAATTAAAGTGTTAAAGAACCTAAAGACCTTTGCTTTACATGGAAAACATAGATTGAAGATGTTAAATAGTACCCCACCATCCTTGATCTACCCTATCCAAACAATGGGGTTCCTCCCTCTGGGACCCACATTTTCTATGCTGTTGTGGTTCCTGAAGACATTTAAAAGAGGGCCTGATTTGGAGCAAGCTGCAGTAGCGCTTTACAATTGGGGACAAACATAGTAAACTAATAAATAAACAAACTGGGTAAAACAGACAAAGAGGTGAGAAGGCCCTGCTCGCAAGCTTACAATCTATGGGACAATGGAAGTTTGACACATGAGGCTAAGGCTAAGTCTACATTTTGCATTTCGGCCCAGCCAAATCAGGCTCTCTTTTGTGGGGGAACTTATTTTCAGGGACCGCAACAGCACACAGGATGGGAATCCACAGAAGAGACCCGCACTGTTTAGATAATAGAAGCAAAAGAATTATCCTTTAACGGAATCATTATCAATTATTTTGAGCGAGTCAACAAGCTATGCAATGCTGGGTAAACACAATATAAAATCTGTGAGATCTCTCTGTACTTGTTACCTAAAATCTCCATGTACAACAGTAGTGTTCTGGCCTGCAGGGAGGTGATGCGGAAGCCACTCAATAAGCCTCTCCATGGCTGGGATTGTACGAGTCTCACTAGATCTATACTGCTTGGTCCAGATCTGAATTTGGCGTTGAACATATTCACCTTATTGGAAGCAAACAAAACATGTTTGGGCTAGTGATTAATCATTTAAAACTCAACACATTCGGCCATTTCCCCCATCTGCAACCAAATCCACCTTACTGGGTCAGTCACTGAAACACTGAAAATTCTAGAGACTGCCTAAGAGAGTTATGCTCACAGCCCAGAGGTGCAGTACAATCAAGTTTATTAAACACTGGCAAATGTGCACTTTTCAATAGGTATTCGTAATATATAATCACTCTCATATAGCTTTAATTTCTAGATATGTTCTCTGTCATAACCAAATGAAGGTTAATAACAATGCTTGGGAATCATTGGTGGTAAAAAGGTTATTTCTGAAAAGCCATTGCAAGGTGCAGTCTCTGCCAATATTAAGTACTGCAGAGCCTTCATTGATTTTAGTTACAGTAGAACAGATGAAATACACTAAACGGGACACTTCATTAAATCAAAGCAAATAACTCCCAAAGTCAAACACCATCAGCTTTCATCATGTATCTGAACTTAGTTCAGTCTCTACAAGGAGCTAGTTACCCTGTTTCCCATAATCCTCCAGGCCAGCTTTCTGGATATCCACACTGTGAATCTTGCACAGAACTTTATTCATTGCAGTATATATAGCTCCACGTTGTTTAGCATCAAGTCCTGGTAGAGAAGGATCTTTAAAAATGCGCCCAGTTAAATACTCCATTAAGTAGAAGGGAGTCCCGATTATACTGTCAGAAATAGAACAATTCCATTGGTGTAAGAAACTGAAAGTAATAGCTTACAGCCACAAGAAAGAAAGGTAATCTTAAATATCGATTGTAAATGAGATTTACCTCGAATCTTCACAAAGACTGAACACCTTTGGTACCGGAACACCAGCTTCACCCAGTGCTTTTAAGATCCTATAAATACAGAATCTGTTAGCAAACAAGTGAATGTTGAGTGTGATTTGTTCGTGGTCATTCATTCTTTATAATGTGCAATTATTAACGTTACATCCTAATAAACTGAGCCAATTTTTATCACAAGCGGCTATCCTAAGCAACTTTATTATCTTGTATTTTAAATAGGCAAATATGTAATGATACAATATATTTCTAAAAGATACAGCATCAAAACTATCATGACTCGCGATACGCGGACCGATTCTAAGACCTATCCTAATCACCAAGTGAAAGGATCAATGTCCAATTTGGCCACAAATGTAGTTGAAATAATTTGGATTAGGATGATTGTCACGGCTCTGAGGGTGTTTTGCAGATCCCTTACCTCTACTATAGAGGATGGTGGAGGCAGAACACAATAATATTCTTATGATAAGTTCACGGCTTACAAGCATCAATAATAACACAGGAGAAAGTAGTAGTGCTGCAACGTATTATATTGAATGTTGGTACAACAGGAATGGAAGGAATTATATATATATATTGGCAAAGATGAATACACGGCAATTCGTAGTAATGCAGACATTAATCACATATGCTACTTCATAGTCGGTAACCCTTAGCAACAGCATGAGAAGATATACAGTTCAACGCAGTGATGATAAACAAGAACACTAGGATCCAATAGACCACCACACATCAGATGAATGTGAATCACTGGTACAGCTTACAGTCCAAACAGAGTAGTATATAGAATTTAGCTGATGCGAGAGTAGAGATGACTCAACATAGCAGGTGGTACTGGAAACACTGTGATTCTTATTAAGTAGAACAGCAAGCGTTAAACATCACCCAAGGACTTGGATGAACACCGACACGTGCAGTAGAATGTTGCCTAGAAGTAGCAGAGACGTGAGTAGTATCTGAACCATGCGTGGAACTACAGGTAGCAGGATTCGTTGTAACTGCAATGGTAAGTTCGCTGTAGTATGAAGCAAATGAACAGAGACACGTAACTTGAGTTTAAGTACTAGCCACCGGCACAACAAGTAGTTCACAATAACAGTCCAGTAAACAGGTAACAGCAGAGTAAGGATAAACCGTGTCAGACGTGGAACTACAGGTGACAAGTAACTTGACAGTAGCTCTTACAGCGAGATGCAGCGATCTTAGCCAGTCAGACGTAAAGGAAACCAATAGATAGGGCACAGGTTTAGCAACAACTCACGATACTCGTTCAGCGTGCAGATGAATAGCAGAGAGGAGTTCCAGCTTGCAGGTGAACAGCAGTGAGGAGTTTGCAACTTGCAGGTGAACAGCAGTAAGGAGTTCAGTCCAGCGAGCAGGTAACGGACACACGGAAGGAGAGGTATACAGCCAGATCCAAATGCAACCAGAGTAACACGAAGAACAGGCAATGAGCCCATAACCTTGGGAGGTTAATATAGTGCTCCAGGACCAATGAGGTTCAGGAGGAGGTCCAGATCACAGTAGCCAGGAACACCTGTGAAAGCAATGTCTCTGAGGCAGAAGCAAGCAGAATCATGGTTCTTAAAGGGAAAGTCACAGCGCCGGCAACTAACTATGGGACCGGCGTGTGACAATGATGTTGAACTAAGAAATGTTATGTCTTTTAAAAATGACAATCGGTATAATCTGAAAGTCACCTCAACCACAAGCAAAGTATCTTTTTTGGATTGAGAAGATTATGATGATAATGAAGAGATAAAAATGAAAACACATTTTAAACAGGTGTATGTCAACAATTATCTCCTACCAACAAGCTGCCACAATCCCCTTTGGTTAAGAAACATTCCAAAGGGACACTTCAGAAGATTAAAGAAGAATTACAAAGAGAAATAAGTAATACAATTACAAACTCTCTTATGAGGCTCTTTAAAGAAAGGGGTAATTCTACAAATTTATTGGAGGATTGTAGTAAAGAATCTATGCTCAAACAAACATATCTGATTATGTATAGGGAGAAGAAGGTAAGGCCAATCTTCCTTTTATCGCTGAATACAATCAAAACAAATTAAAAAGAAAGTGAACAAGTATTGACATGTCCTATTGAAAGATCCCACTTTAAATTCCATTGTCCCTGAAAAACCACTAGTGAATTTTAAAAAAGCCCCTAACCCAGTGGTTCCCAAACTTTTGCAGTTCGCGGCACCCTTAGAGTCTCCAAATTTTTTCAAGGCACCCCTCCAAAATAATTACTGAGCAGTCCTGTTTTAGAAGGAGTTGGGTCAAAAAATTGTAATAAGTATTTAGGTCACGACAGAAATACTTATTTAGTTGTATGCAAAAATGCCCTTTTGCATCCAGACACTCTGCCCCCTCTGCATCCAGGCACCCTGCCCCCTCTGCATCCAGGCACACTGCCCCCTCTGCATCCAGGCACACTGCCCCCTCTGCATCCAGGCACACTGCCCCCTCTGCATCCAGGCACACTGCCCCCTCTGCATGCAGGCACACTGCCCCCTCTGCATGCAGGCACACTGCCCTCTCTCACGTTACCCCCCTCCTCTGCCCTCTGTCCCCTTCCCCTGCCCTCTCTCACGCTGTCCCCCCTCCTCTGCCCTCTGTCCCCCTCCTCTGCCCTCTGTCCCCCTCCTCTGCTACAATCCCTCTCACTCTGCCCCGCGCCAGCCATAGAAAAAAGAAAGAGCACATAAACTTACCAATCCACGCGGCGCAGGGACTCAGCAGCCTCCTCTCTCCCACAGCCGTCACTGACGTCATTCAGTGACAGCTGCAGGAGAGAGGAGGCTGCTGGGTCCCGGCGCCACGCGAATTTATGTGCTCTTTCTTTTTTTTTAGGGCTGGCCCGTGGCACCCCAGTGACAGCGCCGCGGCACCCCTGGGAGCCATGGCGCACAGTTTGGGAACCACCGCCCTAACCTGAAAATCCATCTAGCCACTATGGTTTAAGAAAATGCAAACAACAAGGATGGTAATTGGTTAAGCTTAGATAGCAATGTTTTTTTCCCCTGTCCAGAATGCAAATATTTTAGATTTTACGTCAAAATCAATTCCCTTTCTTCTAAGAATAGATCAAAAAGATTACAAAATCAATGAAAACATCACGTGTCATTGTATTGTGAATCAACTTACTGGAGTGTTCCTGTGGCCTCCAGTATTTGGGAAAGACCACCCTAATATTAAAAGGTAACAATACAAGACCATCTTCTAAAGACCCAAAATGGTCTACAGACTAAGTGTGTATAAAAACACCACTTTCTGGACAAACGTGTGTATGCCTCCCCTGGTAAGAATGAGTGTTTGGAACTTTTCCAGACCCTGAGGGCCTAGCTCGCGACCACCAGGGCGGTAGTGATGGCCGGGGATTTTAACTGTCCTATAGAGGAAGGCGGACGAAGTTCTAACAGCAATGCTAAACTTGATGTTTCTTCTAGGTTGCTGCAGGAGATGGTAGCCGAAGCATCCTTGTGGGATGCAGTGGGATCCATGGGGGCTGGCTCTGTAAACTATACTTGGAACCGCCCCGATGGCTCAGCGAGTTCCCGGATTGACTTTGTATTTACTTCGAGAGCAGTAAGGCAAAAAGAGACATGTCATCGTTACCTGCTTCTTCTCAGACCACAGGGCCATTCTTTTCGAGGGGGTTCTGGCCACGGTTTTCCTCCCGGGCTCAGGCTCCTGCAAATTGAATAGCGCTCTGCTAGAGAGGGAGGATGTGTTGGAGGAGCTGAGGGATGCCTACGTCACTTGGAAAAATGATAAACTGTACTTTGATTGCATGTCTAGCTGGTGGGAATATGTCAAGGTCAAAATTTGCAGTTTCTTTCATGCTAAGGGAAGACAGCAGGCGTGTGAGAGGAAGAGAAACTGCAGGATGCTACAGCATGAGCTGCAGTCCCTGTTGGATCTCCAACTTTGTGGCTGGGACGTGAAGGATGATCTGGCGGAGGCCAAGGGGAGCCTGAAAAAACACTTTGAGGAGGAGTCCAGATGCATCGTCTTCCTTTCCAAGGTGGTGAACCTGGAGAAAGGTGAGAAATTTAACTCTTTATTTTTCTGAAAACTCCACTCCGGCCACACGCCCCTGACTGAGCTGCGGGGCGAGACCGGCATTCCCAGAAAGGGGAAGGAGGGCGTCATGGGAGTCGCCACAGACTACTACAGCAACCTCTACTCCCCTAAGACAATCTACTCAGATACGGCTGAAACATTTAAGATTCCTGTCAGATATCACTAACACTATTGATCCCGCAGGTAAAGAAGCCATGGACAGCCCCCTGACATTCTGCCGCTAGATCCTTTAGGCCGGGTAGGACCCCGGGCAGTGACGGTCTCCCAGCAGAGCTGAATCTAGCGCTGTGGGACCTCATTGGCCCGGACCTGCTAGAGCTGTACGAGGACATGGTGGTGAAGGGCAGAATGCCTTCTACTCTGAGAGAGGGACTGATCACGATTCTGTATTTGCGTAAGGGGGAGATATGTGACCTTAAAAATTGACGGCCCATCTCTCTCCTGAACGTGGACTACAAAATCCTCAACAAAGTACTAGCCAACAGGCTAAAGGTTGTCATTGGGCAGATTGTTCATCCGGATCAGACTTGTGGCATTCCTGGTTACAGGATTGCAGACAGCCTTGCGCTGCTGAGGAACACGGTCCATTACATCAAAGATCGCCATGCACATGTGGCCCTGATCAGTCTTGATCAGGAGAAGGCCTTTGATCGTGTTTCTCATGAGTTTATGCGTAGGGTTTTGTGCAGGTATGGATTGGGTGATATGTTTTGTTCTTATGTTAACTTGATGTACCTTGATATTTACAGCTCGGTGTTGATAAACGGCTGGAAAACTGACCCCTTTTCAGTCCTGTCTGGCGTCAGACAAGCTGTCTTCTTTCACCTCTTCTTTTTGTTTGTTGTATAGAGCTCTACGCGATGTGCATCAGGCGGAATCCAGAGATAAGAGGCATCACCGCACCGGGTCCAGACAGTCTAGAGGCCAAGTGTTTGATCTACATGGATGACGTTACTGTCTTCTGCGCTGACCAGCATTCGGTGACAGCACTTGTCCAGACCTGCGAGAACTTCAGCTGAGCTTCAGGGGCAAAGGTCAAATGCGGGAAGTCAGAGGCGATGCTCTTCGGACAGTGGCACCTGTCATCCCCCGCTGCATTCCCCTTCACAATCAAGTCGGACTTCATCAAGATTCTTGGAGTTTGTTTTGGTGGAGAGGAGGCAACCCTGAAGTATTGGGAATAGAGACTGGCGAGTCAGGTGAAAGATTGGCCTGTGGAGCCTCAGAGACCTTACCATCGAAGGGAAAGCACTGGTGTTGCGCAACGAGATCCTTCCCATTCTGCAGTACACGGCCCAGGCTTGGCCACCTCTTGCTGCCGTCTGCAAGACCATCACGAGGACAGTCTTCCACTTCATCTGGGGCTCCAAAATGGCAGAGTGAAGCGGTCGGTTATGTACAAGGAGCCTCTCAAAGGTGGGAAAGGGATCCCAGATATCCCCACCATGCTGTGAGCCTTCTTTGTTTGTAACTGCATCCACAGGACTCTCATTTAAAAGAACATTTGCTCTGCTGGGAAGTCCATGTCTTGCTTTTTTCTCCTGCCTCTTTGGAGGACCCTTGGTTGGGACAAGTGGGACAGCTCCTTCCCTTACAACTGGACTACACCTTGATTTTACCTGGATGTTGGACAATTTGTGAGGGCGCACAATCTGGAGGGACTTAAACCAAACTTGTGGAAGCCAAAAACTGTCCACAAGCTTATCAGGGCAAAAAAACACCATGGAGTCTGTTCCAGGGCTCCCTGTTGCTACAGGCAAACACGTGTGGGAGAATATGGCCTCTAAGAGGCTGACTAATAGACATAAAGACACTGCATGGATGGCTATCCAGGGGGGTCTGCCTCTCAGGACATTCATGTACTCCCAGAACAGATATGTCCACTGCCCCTTCTGTATCACCAGAAGGGAAATAGCTCAACATATTTTTTGGGACTGCCCCACTGCACAGGCACTGTTGTATGGCGTGGAACATGAACTTAATGATAGTGTGCCCAGGACTTGCCTTTCATACCATTTGGTATGAAAGGCAAGGATTATTTTTATGGATTATTTCCTGGGACCCACATCATTGGGGCAATCCAGGAGGCCTGGCACCTTATGAACTGTTTTAAGGATGCTATGTGGCTTGCCAGGAGTCGCCTCATTTTGAAGCAGGAGAAGATGATCATCGAGGACTGTAATGTATCGTGTGTTTGTTGTACTTTATACAAATAAAGCTACTTTTTCAAGAAAAAAAAAATGGGGAAAACAATACCAGTTTAAAAATGAAGGCGATATAATGGGATTTTTTTTTTTTTTTCTTAACTATTTATTTTGAAAAATAGCAATGATGTACAGATAAGAATCAACAATTAGTACATTTGCAGGAATAGAAACAAAAACAGAAAACAATACAGATCATGGGCATATGTTAATGGCGCTGAAAATATTTCAGTAGCAAATTTCAAAGACAACAACAGGTTGTCATTAAACAGACAGGTAAGTATACAATTGTTATCCAGAATATTCAGGATACTATAACATTTTATAACAATATAGTATGGGGGGGGGGGGGGCGCGGGGGTACTAGTCGTCACCAAGAATATAATGAGATTTTTTATACTCACGCTAAATCCTTTTCTCCGATTCCATCTGGGGGACACTGCTACAATGGGGTTGTAGTTGGGGAGTGTGGGAATTGGCACTTAACTAGTTAACTTGTTGCTTGTAACCTGCTGACAGACCCCTCCCCTCTGTAACCACTCTGTAGCTCCTCCATGTAATTCTAAAGCCCCAAGGAAGGTGATAAAAACCAATCAAAGACCAAACAGCAAAAGAGCAGAAGGGAGGGAACGCAGTCTCCCCTAGATGGAATCAGAGAAAAGGCTTTATCGTGAGTATTAAAAATCCCATTTTCTCTTTTATCCTTCTGGGGACACTGCTACCATGGGGACTTACAAAAGCAGCCCCCCTAAGGTAGGGACTGCTCTGACTGCCCGGCCTGTAAAACACTACGGCCAAAGCTAAGCGTCAGAAGACGCAAAAACATTGAACTGGTAGAATTTGGTAAATGTGTGCACCGAGGACCAGATGACTGTCTGGCATAGTTGTTCCGCTGAGACCCCATTCTGCGCGGCCCAAGAAGCTCCCACTTACTGGGTGGAATGGGCAGTAACGTGACTGGGCACAGGTCGGTTCGTCCTGATGCAAACATACTTAATTGTTGATATAAACCATCTCGAAATGCTCTGCTTAGAAGCAGGCCAACCCCATTTATGGGGATCATACAATACAAAAAAATAAATCTGAACCTCTAATGTGTGCAGTCCGATGAACATATATACATAATGTACTGACCGCATCCAAAAGCTCAGTCTGGTTATCTCCAGAAGGAGTAGAAGGCTCTTGAAAAACTGGAACTACAATTTCTTGGTTTAAGTGAAACCACGGCACTATCTTGGATTGAACAGTGCAGAGGACCGCCCTCTCATCATGGAAAATAAGGTATGGTTCCCCGCATGAAAGAGCCCCAAGTTCTGACACTCTGAGAGCTGAGGCAATTGCCAACAGAAAAGCCACCTTCCACATCAAGAACTTAAGGTCCGTTGACCGCAAATGCTCAAAAGGAGGAGATTTAAGTATTGAAAGTACCAAATTAAGATCCCATGGAGCAGTGGGTGGCATATAGGGAGGGTGAATGTGCAACACCCCCTGTAGAAAAGTCCTTATGTCTGGCATATCAGCCAACCGCAACTGAAAATAGACTGATAAGGCCCCACCTGAACCTTCAGGGAACCCAAATGGAGGCACATTTCAAGACCATGGCGTAGAAAAGCCATAATACGAGGCAGATTAAAGGTCGCAGTATGGCAGTCTCTACTCTCACACCACCATATGTAGGATCGATAAATCCTGTGACAAATACTAGCAGAAACAGGTTTCCTAGTCCGCAAGAGTGTTCACAAACCTGGATAAAACCCTTTAGACCGCCAGAGGCTGGCTTCAACAGCAATGTCGTTAAAACCATCCGAGGCAGGTCCTGATGTTGAAAAGGTCCTTGAAGAAGGTCGCAAAGAGATAATCGAAACCCCTGACCGACCGCCATGGACAGAATGTCTGTGAACCAGACCCCTGCTCGGTCATTCGGGCGCCACCAGTATTACTGGCAGTCCTCCCTGCCTGACAACGCATGGATCTGAGTTGCCACCTGAATTGCCCTAGCACTCTTGGTCCCCCACTGCTTGTAGACGTATGCTACTGCCGTGGCATTGTTGTATTGGAGGCAAACTGGAAATCCCAGAAGAAGAGCCTGAGCCCCCCTCAGCGCCATTAACATGGCCTTCAGCTCCAAAATGTTTATTTGATGGGAAGCTTCTGTTTTTTACCAAAGGCCTTGGAGGCAAAGATGAAGAGTCACAGCCCCCAAGCCCTGAAGACTAGCGTCCGTCGTGACAATTATCCAGGACTCTGGAGCAAACGATCCGCCTACTACCAAATGATCCTGAACCCTCCACCAGTGAAGGGACGACCGAGCCTCCTGAGATAGACGGAGTCCAATCTGAGGCGAGACCCTGACCACTTCGTTAGAAGATCCCACTGAAACCATCTGGAGTGGAATCTTCCGTAAGGAATAGTCTTGAATGTGGAGAACATCTTCCCTGGGAGCTTCATGCAGAGAAGCATGGAGGGACTGCATTGTGACAAGACCCGGGCCGTCAAGATTCGAATGGATCAGGCTTTGTACTTGGGAAAGAAAACCTTCTGTTCCCTGGTGTCCATGATGAGATGAGATATATATATATATATATATATATATACATACATATATACACACATACACACACAGTATATTATAATAATATAAATACAGCATTGCAGTCACTAGTATGGGGCCATAAATTCTCCAACCGGCTGTTCTGTGGTTGGTGAAAACTGTATGTGTGTGTTTCACTTATAGAACATATTTTCATGGCCTGAGAAAAGTAGAATGTAGACATTAAAACTGCACCTACCTATATTCTCTCTCTACAGCATGGGCCGCAGGCAGCAACTTTCCTGGAGGTTTTTTCCGCAGCACAAGTTCTTTCCCATTAAATTTAACATAATAAGTAGGGTTGGACTGTCCATGACTGAACTGTCGGACAAGAAGAGGACCTGCAAGATTTCATAAACATAAATAAAAAAGCTATCACCTCTGCAGGTTGAACAAGACAAGGCAGTCAAGGTAATTTCACTGACAACGGTTTACATGTCAGTAGTTTTAAAAAATTTCTTAACGAGGTAGGTATCTGAATTTTGTTGTGACACTTACATAGTAACATAGTTGATGAGGTTGAAAAAAGACACCAGTCCAGTCAAGTTCAACCTATTTAGGATCTCCTGCGATCCTGCACTTATATTTGAAATTGATCCAGAGTAAGCAATCGCCAATCTGTTTCAATTGTGAAAATCCCCCCAGATCCAATATTGCAGTCCTATTTTTACACTATATACACTACCATCCTTCATTTTAATTAACGGTCGTATCCCTGGATACACTTTTCTGCAAAAAATTGTCCAACCCTTTCTTAAGCAGATCTATTGAATCTTCCATCACAACCTTCCGTGGCAGTGAATTCCATATCTTGACTGCCCTTACTGTGAAGAACCCCTTCCTTTGCTGGTTTTGAAATTTCTTCTCCTCTAACCTTAAGGGGTGACCACGTGTCCTGTATATAGTCCTCGGGGTAAAAAGTTCCCATGAAAGTTCTCTGTATTGACCCTTAATGTATTTGTAGATAGTAATCATATCTTCTCTTAGACGCCTCTTCTCTAAAGTAAAGTAAACATACCTAAACTGGCTAACCTTTCCTCATAACTTAATGACTCCATACACTTTATCAATTTTGTCGCCCTTCTCTGAAGCCTTTCTAGTTCCAAATTATCTTTTTTATAGAGTGGTGCCCAGAACTGCACTGCATATTCAAGATGTGGTCTTACCAACGATTTCTACAGTGGCAAAATTACACTGTCTTCCCTTGCATCTATGCCCCTTTTTATGCTTCCCAATACTTTATTTGCCCTTGCAGCTGCTGTTTGACATTGAGCACTATTGCTAAGTCTACTGTCTATGAGCACTCCCAAATCCTTTTCCATTATAGATTCTCCTAAATTAATTCCATTTAATTTATAGATTGCGTTCTTGTTTTTGATCCCTAAATGCATAACCTTACATTTATCTATGTTAAACCTCATATTCCATTTGGCCGCCCAATCCTCCAGTTTATTTAAGTCCCTCTGTAGAGAAGCTACATCTTGCTCTGATTTTATTACCCTACAGAGTTTAGGGTCATCTGCAAAAATAGAAACTTTACTCTCTAAAACATTACCAAGGTCATTAACAAATATATTAAAAAGGAGTGGTCCCAACACGGAACCTTGAGGTACTCCACATAAAACTTTTGACCAATTAGAAAATGTTCCATTTATCACAACTCTCTGTTCCATATTCTCTAACCAGTTTTCAAACTTACATACCTGATGATTCCTCCCCAAACATATTTTCCAGATACTTGTTTAATGAATCTCTCGGAATATCCATAGTTGGTCTCACAGAACGAGTGCTTGGTACAAAGCCTCTTAATGGGAACCCCAAGTGGTTTTCTAAATCTTCCAGAGCTTCCTTAACATTATTAACCTACATAAAGAGAGTACTTAAATTTATCAGATACATACAAATATCTGTAAATTCATTCAGATACAGAATTTTTTTATTGTACTAGACTAAACTGATATTTTTCAATAGATTACCCAAATTATTTTGTTTGCAGGAAAAAAAACATTGGATTTTACCGCAATTTACATACATCGAATACAAATTGTTTACTTGAAATAGACCAGAAGTGATGCCACATACAGAATACATGATACCTATATAATAACTCTTTTTTTCCAATCTATTAAATGTATGAATACTAAATTCACACTAGAATACTGAAGACAATCATAATCCTAATTTGCATAGAATAATTAATAAAAGCAATAATATATTCAAAGAGAGGTTGGCATGATCTATGTAAATTACTACATTGTCACTACATGGGCAGAGATATCTGGATTATGATTTAATTTGCTAAATTCAGCAAAAGTTTACAGCAGGTGTCCGACTTTTTATATTGTTATTTATCTCAAAGGAGAAAGGTGTATACAAACTGCACTGACTGTGTGTTTGCAGACAGTCACTTACCTTTATTGTAGTAAAACCTAGCTGTGCAGCAGCTTTCAAGTTATGTCCTATGTCATCCATAAAGACAGCCTCTGTCGGATGAATACCAAGCCGTTCTGCACACAGCTGGTAAATCCGAGGGTCTGGTTTACACACACCTTCAATGCAAGACTCCACAATCTACAATAACACACAACCGTGAGTATTAAATAACTCCCATCACAACACTGTACAATAAACTGAAATTAGCACATTATGTGATCTTGCATGATTGCACAGACGAATGTTGTGGGACATATTCTATGAGGATTTATAGAGACAGTGGGGGTATTCATCGTACATACCACATCAAACTGGGAACGATCCACTGGGAGGAAACTTTCTCCGCTGTGTAGAAAGAAGTTGTTGCTGAGGACAGCAGTTTTAAGCCCTTCAGCTCGGATGCACTGAATAGCCTCAGTCATTTCAGGGAGCTGCTTTGCCATCTCATTACTGGTGAGGTCGGTAAGGAAACTGTGAGCTGGGACTGGACTTCCTGTCTACAATATTTAGGAGGAAAAGTTATTAATCATATCTCATCATTTGATCGCCATATCTATGTGTCTTTTCTACATCACCTGGAACGGAGGTGCTGTTTTTTTGCAATACCCCCCGATAGAGACACCAGCCCTGTGCTGAGCAGCCCGGGGATTGATTTCACTGTAGCAGGACAGAAGGGTTGAAGATTTGGAAAAGGGGATGGGTGAGTGGGTAGAGGTGTATGCTACCCATAACTATTTATTTGCATTATACAGTACAGCAACTGTCTGAGCAGAGGTAACTGTTACTTGCAGTTCTCAGCTATGTGTCTTTTTTTCTGCAAGTGGTTGAAAGTTAGCAGCACTCAGACCACAGCTGCTGCCGATTCCTTAGTTCAAGTTGGAGTTTAAACATAGTAATTTAACTCACAAAGCACAGTAAGGAAGTGCTGTGTATTTTACTTTCACCTAACATATATAGCACTATTCTCTCAAAGAAAAAGGTGCTACAGGGAATTTCAATATTGCACTTTGGAAAACACACAATGTGATGTGTTTCCTTAAAGAGGCAGCACCCGGAAAAAGAATGAAATTAACCAGCGTTAAAAAACTTGACCCGTGCTAAATTAGTACGTAAGTAGGTATTAAACTTGAAGATAAATGCTTATCCCCTTTCAGCGAGTTCATTGCTCAGTTGTCCATCCATTGTGTTCTTTCATTGCAGTTCTGAATTTGGGAGTCTTGTGAGGTCACATTTGACCCCATATTGTTTAAATTGCTCTGTTTTTCTCTCCTAACTTTCATATAACATTTAAAAGGGAAGGGGACACCAGGGCTACCACATGATAAAATAAATTATGCATACTTATTTGCAGCATATTGTGCCCAAATGGAGAAGACACTTCATTGAAACTATTGGAGAATATGGATTTCTACCATATCCGAGGTGGTATAAAGCCGATTACACACTACAGAAAATTTCTCCTGATGAGATATCTGTAATGATTTTACCAATGATTGAAAGATTAATGTGTACACACCTACATGATTTACCTTTAGATCTGTGCTATTCATTTGTCACAACCAACCGTTGAAAAGATTGTGACTCTGTAAACTCTATGGAGATCTGCTGACATTGCTGGCCCTGAGTGCATACACACTTCACAATTTGTCAGACATTGTTCCATTGTTGATGGAGAATTTTAGTCAGTTTACAAAATCAAACACTATGATGTGCATTGGTACAATAAAACATGATCGTGGGAGAGTACACACTAATGCAATATCGTCCTTTATTGTGTGATTGGCATGATAATTGGGTGAAAAACCTGTAGTGTGTACCCAGCTTAAGATTTAGGTCCATTTGTCCAACTAAAAAGTCTTGCAACACCTCACAGACAACCTTAAAATATGTCCAAATATTGTTGTTTTCTTTGTAAATTTACCAGATCTGCCACATATATTGTGCATACCAACCAAAAATAAGCTTATATGTATAGGGTTGCTCGCAGAAGTTTGAGAAATCACAAAAAACACAATGACCGATTTGCCCTGAGAAAATAGAGAAAAAAAAACAGCTAATAAAACTCACAATCTTTGAGCACTGGTTTCCAAATTCCTCCACAAAGCCTTGAGCCGATAGCTCTCCTCTCATATATTTCATCCAGGGTCCACCATTTCCACCCGTTTGAATCGCTTGTTTTATGGTGTCATTAGGAACATTGTTACGGATTTCCCATTCTGAACAACATATAAAACCACCTTAGTGAACACATGTAATAGCTATTAATATATGTGAATATCATACAGGGCCGATGTGAGAGAACTAGTGTGCAGGTCCCACCAGTAATTTGAATTATAAGCTCTCTGCAGCCAATTTTATCATCTATATTAGTCATAATCTACAATAAAAACATATTTGGTGAATGGCTTTACAAGACCACAGAGAAGCCACTTTTGCTTAAACAGTCATCACGGTGTGCTGTAGACCAGTAAAAAGTGCTGAGAGCAGGTACATGCAGGAAGCAGGCAGAGATACAGCTCTGCCCAGCAACGGATAAAACATGACTATATGTGAGAGTTGTTGCTGGGCAGAGCTGTGTTCTCCACACTGCTCCCCTCCTACATTTCAGTGTTCGCATCGTTCCTTACTGGAGAATTATAATTAAGATACAAATATTATGTTTGTCACAGGAAAACTTCTACAGACATGAATCACCAATATTTTGCAGTGTATGTAAAAAAATGCAGGCAGGTGAAAAGCAAAAACACTTCACAGCCTATTCTATGATAACCCCTTGGGGGACTAAAGTGCAATAAATAGAAACCGATTGATTACTATACAAATAATTCAATAGAAAACGGATGCAAAGATAACTGCATAAACTAAATTGCCATAATTCAGTTTTCTAGAAGTCAATTATTGTTAATACTCTTAATTTATAAAGCTAAAGAATAGAAACAAGTGCAGCAACACAACATATTATACACTGGAAAATGTTTAAATGGCACTGTTTGCAAGAGCTTGCAATCTAATGGTCTGTACTCATCTCCAACAAGTAAACATAATCTGTAATTAAATAATCACTGCACTTCTGAATAATGAGCCAATCTATATTGTAACCTTAATGTTATATAGGGACAGATTGTAAGTAAGCAGTCAATCAGCTGTGTATCCTATTGATTTGCAGCAGGTATTGCTTTACCTATACACAGAAGATAACATTCACCCTCCCTATAATATACTCTCACCTGTAGCATATTTGTAGGGTGAAGGAAGAAGGACACCTCCCATATCAAAAACAACTGCCTTAAATGCACAGGTTGAAGCATGGTTCCACCTTATTGAACTCCGCTGCTGAAAAAAGCAGAGTCTCCAAATTGAAGAAGCTTTGGAAGGTCTTAAAAATGAAGCTTGTAAAACTCTGGTTATCAGCATTGTCACCTAGGAAAAAATGACAGCTTATTTTTTTGTACCAACAATTTGGAATAAATGCACGGTAACAATCCTATCACATGGCCGGTGCACTTGTAAGCAGCTTGCAATAAAATAGTTTAGGTTTGTAAACTATTCATGAAGATCCAGTTAGTCATGTGGTGTAATGACTTCTGACAGATGTTTAATCTAATATTTTAGAGAAGTCTTCTATGCCTCTAAGTATACCGCACCTAAAATGCCCCATAGACTTTAATTAGACATAAAAAATACATAAATACATTTTTATTTTAAATGCTGTGTGCCAGCATGACAAATAACGTCTGAATCATTTTTATGCTCGTGGATAATGCAGAAATAAAAATAAAAATTATAGATCATGACTTTTTAGAAAAAAATCCCCCAAAAAACGCTACCTAGCGGTAAGGGCTCATGCAAATGATCGCATTTTTTTAAGAAGTACTCAAAAACAGAACCCGAGAGCGAGTAAGCCTCTAGAAAAATACAACTCTAGACCCATCTGCATGCAGCAATAAAACATGCAAATATGATGCAGATGAAATCTTCTCAGTCAGTTCTTCTGTGGTACATATTTAATTGCTATGTGTGTCAACAGAATATGAGGCACTACATCCCTAGACCTTGGTTTCAGCAATTTACTAGATGGACTACACTACAAATATTCCCTTTCACCAGTGTTAAATAGATATAGGATATTTTCTCATTGTGCATTCTCAGGGGGGCAAAGCACTCTGACAAAGTCTCCAAAAACCACTAAAAAAAAGCCACACTGGTATTTTCATGGCATAAAAAGAGCAAACAAATATGAGCCAGCACAGTATATTGGGGTGATAGCAGAGCCCTCATTGCTTTTGGGCCGCAGTGTGGTCGCTATGACACTGACAACCCCTATTATAGTATGTTAACTGCACACTGTTATAATATAATTTTTTGCATGTTAAATAAACCTCTTCTATAAATATTAACCAATAAAAACAGATAGTGAGAATTACATTCAATATATAGAATATAAACAAGTGTAATGTGCAGTTGGTCAATATTTTAAAATCATGGACATTTCCAGGAAGAAACATTTTCCAGGAACAAATCTTTAAAATTTATCTCTGACCCTGGAAATTAGGGCTAGCTGCCATAATGCACATTACTACATGAAACTTTCCAACATAAGATTTACACTTCTAGCTTTGAATAAAATAACTATCACATACATAGATCTTGCTCACAGATCATTTGGAGAAATTGTTATTGGTCTTCTATCATCTCTGCACTTTACTCTTTAATCTATTTCCCACTTCTGTTTTAATTTAAATGAATTTGTTTATTTTTTTCACAAGAAATTATTTTCTCGTTATCTAATTGTCGTCCTGAGCAAAGTGTCAAACTCCAACTTACCCTACAGCGGACATCAGCTCGCTAACTCGTGATGACAGAGGGAGCTGTGATAGGCGGCCTAGAGGTCCAGAGTCACAAACACTAGAGAAGAAATTGTACACTGTGCGGTGTCCCTACGGAAGGAGACATTTTGAATACCAGATACAAATTAGTGATATAGTGTACTCAGGGAGCCGACTGGAAGGAGATACAGTACTTGTTTAAAAGGTGAACACAGAATATTAATAATCATCATTCAAGCATTAAAAAGCTTTCAGTATATTGTAATAAGAATGGAATGGTAAAATAACCGCATCAAATAAATAAATTCGCTCATATGTCATTGTATCCATGAATGTGTAATTGTAACACGAATCTTACAGCCGGTAAACAATGACAAACAAGACGCTTTATTTTATTTAACATTTCAGGTATTTTTTTTTCCCAAACCAAACATGGCCACGGCGGCGCTCTGTCAAGTCATCGCTGGCGACCAATGAGATGTCTGAGGCAGAGACACGGGGTCAAACTCCCGGAAGTTTAGTAATATTGACATCGTCTGGGAAAATCGTCTCAATCTCCCGTGCTGCTCCCTCCTACCCGGTCACGTCGGTTATTGAAGTCAGGCCAATCCCCGCCCGTGTCTGTGTGTGGCACCTGCCTGACTAAACATATGAGTGTTTCACTGGTTGTCATCCGGCTGGAGCTTGCGGACCACTCTCCCCTGCCAGTGGGCTTCCAATACCGTGCTGGTGAGTGAGCTCCCAAGCCAGGGCTTCCCAGTGCCTACTAATGCCAGTGACATGGAAATATTGGTATAAATCCCGTAGTGCCCAATTGTATCTGTCTCAGCATTACATGTCCTTTTGTATTTAATCATTATTTGCTACCTCTCGCGGGTGGCTGTAACAGTGATATGGTACAATAACAATTCAATAGTGTTAAAACTTTTATTTTTCAACGACAGGTTAAATCATCCAATTAATTCACGGCTAATGCATATTATTTTGCCATGTCACCATTGAATTTATCGTTTTCATCATGTTGCTTTTAACAGTTGACAGGACACACCACATTGGAGATACATTTTTAGTTACTCTCAATCTGTTACAGTAAATATATTTGAGAACTAACTCAAGTGATTGCAGTTTTGCTAGAGAGACTTGGCATACTTAGGTTCAAATGGAGAATATTAGTCGGGCCTCACATCATGGTGCTAACATTTACATTAGGAAATAAAATGACACAATATAATGGTGCATTATCATGTCTGTGGGTTCAGCAATGAGGATCCATAATAATGTCATATCTGCATTTAGCTATCTAGAGTCGTCTTTATGTCAAATCATATGTAGATGACAAATAAAATATGTTACTCCGCCTTTTTAACAGGCTGCATAGTTTGTCACAGTAATATTTCCCAATTGCAGTATACTTCAAAGTACAATATTTTATTGAGTACAACTGTTACTGGCATACAGAATAGCCGTATCAGTTCTTCTAGGATGGTTCTGATGCATTGCAGTTTTCTGCTTGTGAAGATATCTGCATTAGTTTTGTGCTGATCTACAACATTGTGTATATACCATAATATGTTATATTTGCAAAAAGCATGTATTTGTTGAATAACTAAGTTTCTAATAAAACAATAGATATGTTGTATTGTGCTGTTTGGAGATTTTAGTTGTTGTTCGTGGGATATTGTACTTTAGTTGACACGTACTATCAGCTGCAGTCTTAATGAATTATTGAAATGAGAATGAAAGATATAATTGGGAAACACATTAATGTATTTTAATTTATTGCTCAGTGATTTCACATGACTCATTAACTCAACTGTGATGAAATCTCCAAAAAAGTACATACTTTACTTCAGCCTGTATCCTGAAAGGATATGTAGTTTGCTCAAACTTATCATTTCTTAAGATTCTGATATGTTAAGTACATTTTCCCTTAAATTACAACTAAATGCACACATTTACATTTCATATATAAAGCATGATTAGATTATTCAGTCTTATCCTGTCTTTCCACCTCTGCTTCTTTAAAAAGTTTAATTAAAGACACCTTTCCCTGTAAAAATTAGATGTTTCCTTGTTATATTATCTTTTATTTATAAGCCCCACAAGGGGTCTGCAGTGCCATAGAAAGAGCATACAGTATAACAGGACAAAACAGTACACTATCATCATTTATTTATATAGCGCCACTAATTCCGCAGCGCTGTACAGAGAACTCGCTCACATCAGTCCCTGCCCCATTGGAGCTTACAGTCTAAACTCCCTAACACACACAGACACACACACAGACACACACACAGACACACACACAGACACACACACACACAGACACACACACAGACACACACACACACAGACACACACACAGACACACACACACAGACACACAGACACAGACACACAGACAGACAGACAGGGACTAGGGTACATTTTTTGATAGCGGCCAATTAACCTACTATTATGTTTTTGGATTGCGGGAGGAAACCCACACAAACACGGGGAGAACATACAAACTCCACACAGATAAGGCCATGGTCGGGAATCGAACTCATGACCCTAGTGCTGTGAGGCAGAAGTGCTAACTACTAAGCCACTGTGCTGCCTTACACTACAATATAAGATGATGAATAGCCTAACCAGCAGCACTGAGGAGCTGGGCAGGGGAGCGCTTTTCACCATAACATGAGGAAAGAGGCATGAAGAGCAGGGGACAGAAAATGGAGTAAATCAGCATGCACAAGTATAACCTGTTCCCAGGAGTATGGCTGCAGCAAATAGGATCACACTCCCTGATTGGGGATAGGTGGGAAGGCACTGGTGTGATGGTGGCAAAGGTAGTGGAAAAAGGAAGTTGCAAGGGAAGAGGGCTCTGCTCTTGAGGGGTTACAATCTGGGGGGGGGGGGGAGAGGGTGGAATAGTGTAAAGGGGGGAGTAGGTGTGATTTAAGAGGAGAGTTGATAGGCTCTGATGAAGAAAAGGATTTTCTTAAACATAAATCACTCTAGTTACCTGTAAGGTGATACATGGAGTTATTCATGTTTACTTTGCATTTTGATTCAAGCTGCTATTAATTGTTTACAGTTTGCTAAGTGTTATAGTGTGCAGAGGCTTTGGGACTTTCATGGCTGGTTCAGACTAAGCGATCAGGTTACACTCTATTGGCAGAAACCAAATATTTTCCAAGAGAAAGAGACTTCTTTATTTATATTGCGTGGTACATATAAATCTCCCCCACAGAGCCATTTTGTAAAGGCAATACTGAGTTATAGGGGATCCTCCTTGAAAAATGCTTCATTGTCGTTTAAAAAGGTTGAAAACTTGCTATTTAAGAAAAAAAAAGTGTGTATTGTCATTAGTTGTTTGTGTTTAAATTTAATTTAAAGTAACAAATTCCTCACTTTAAAACTAAAGCTAAAATGTAAGTAGCATTGTGTGACACTAGCAACAAGAACAGACATCTGTAAAAGTCAAACCAACTTGACATAACTGAAGACAATTGCAATTGATAATTCTTGGGAAAATTTTGCTATGTGCCTTATATTTCCTGTATGAAGACTATTAATGAACTATTAACATAGTCACCTAGAGCCTTTTATACATGATTGAATTGGACATAAGATGGATTCAGTATAGTGTGAAATATGAGTATGTATTTTAGATTCAACAGTCTTTGAAACTGTCACCTTCTTTAAAGTATATTTCTTATCTTTTCTTTGCTTATTAGAGGATTATCTGAAAATTGTTCTTATTTAATAAAGTACCCAACCACCTCACAAGCTTATTTCACATACAACATTGTAACTCTGCCAAATATGAATATATATTTTAATTATTGCAAGGATATGTATGTCAAACATAAACATTTATTTTGCATGCAAAAATCTCTAGAAACACAATGAGTTGTGATATATATACCGTCTTCAAATGTCACCTGTTTTGTTGTTTATAATACTTCTGAGACACAGGGATATATTCTTTATGGTGTAGCTACTGATCTGTGCAAAGAAAAAATCTGGTAATGTAGATGTGTGTGTGTGATTATATATATATATATATTATGCACACAAACTCATTGGTGCTTCATGGCTCAAAACAAGTGTTCGACTAATGACAACAACATCTCATGTTTCTCTGAGTACATATCTTAAACAAACATAATTTAAATTAAATTTGAGATGCCTTAGCATGGAGCATTTTTTTCTGTGCACGTTATGCTTCCTGTGCTTATGTGTATTAAAGGACACTGCAAGAAACCAATACTTGAGGCTTATATCCACAAATTACCATAGCTTAATTAATAACTTGCATAAAATGTGTAACAGGCAACTCTGTTTAATAATATTTTGGATATTTTTGGAATGTTCATGCATCTCATTATTTTCTGTACAGCAGAGTTTTCCCAACCCCTTCATCTTGAAAAGTAGAGTATAGTCTCCTCATTACATAAGAGGAAACAATTTATTACTCATAATGG
The DNA here is from genome assembly GCF_038048845.1 of Mixophyes fleayi. Taxonomy (NCBI): domain Eukaryota; kingdom Metazoa; phylum Chordata; class Amphibia; order Anura; family Limnodynastidae; genus Mixophyes; species Mixophyes fleayi. The sequence goes on from NC_134402.1 coordinate 358,681,280, forward strand.
AACACTAACAATCTGACAATCCTACCTCTTTCTTCTTGTACATAACTTATGACTTGTAGCAGACATTTCCAGATGGGTAGCTTTGCTATGTCTTTCCCCTTTTACAGGGGCATTGGACTGTCTCTCATCAAGGTGCAATTAGTGATTTATGATAGTTTGAACCATCTATTCAGCAATGTACAACAACAAATTTACTCTATCCTGCAGAGTGCTTCAGTGGTTTAGCAAATTCACAGGGAGATTTGTCCACAGCTGCTTGCACTATTGTTTTCTGACCGTCCTGAAAACTCAACCCATTAACATTTTTGCTCCTGCCCAGCCACCGAGATGTCTGATGAGGAAATTAAAGAGAAGACTTTACGTACTTCAGCTGCTTCCTTGGAAGGAAAGGCGCCAGTGGAAAAGACAGCAATTCTGCATCAACACATTGGGAGGAGGGAAATGACGGACATGATAATAGAAACCATAGGTCCAAGTACAGGTGAATATGGTCATGCATCTGCTCTACAGTTGTATAAAATTTTACTTTGTTACTTGACATAGATGTCTTTATCACTGAATAAAGAAGATTAAAGTTATTCTAACCAGTCAGTTAAGATAATTTTTAAAAAATGAGCAAAGGCAAGTTCCCTTTTCAATGTATACCTTTCAAAAGTACACCAATAATAGGTGGGGCAATCCGATACAGGTGCACAAACTGCACTAATCTACTAGTCGGCAAAAAAGACCTAATTTATATCCTGCCTATGTAATAGTCAGGATATAACAAGTCTTCATTACTTTATAATATATGTGTATGACATCTACCACTTACAAATTGCTATTGCTAATATTATGTTCCTAATGCTAAGCAATGAAAGAAACCCACCCCACAACCCTGCTGCTTACATTAGCTGGCAGAATGTAGGGGCTGCATCCTCTCTAGCCTAACGCCTCACTCCCAGGGTAACACTGATATGAAGGAGCAGCAGCTTCACATGTAAGAAGCCGCTGGCTGCTTCTTCTACATGGCAGATGCTGGCGCTCCATGTGAGGGAGCAGTGGGGGCATTAAAAACCCTGAATGAGTGCGGGCCCTGATGGGAGACCCAGGCTTACCCTAAGGCAGCTGCAGACTCCCCATGGATTTCTAAACTAATACAATCAATTTATAATTAGCAAAACATAGTGAATTACCCCTCCCTTATTTGCAGAGGCAACAGTATGCCCCAGAACTCATCTGTCAGCAAGCAAAAAAGACCTAATTTACAGACTAAGAAGACTAATTTGGTCATTATTTAATATAACAAATGAGCATGCATATATGAATTAGACTTCATTATACACACCAATACTCAGCATGTGCTGCATTCATGGTTTTGGTACCTTGATTAAGTAGGCAGTTTGTGGTGTCATATTTTATTAAAGCTGCAAGTGGAGGCTTCGAAATGTATTGTTTTGTTTTATTTTGGATGCTTACAATTTCATCATATATCAAAATATTAGCTGTTTTCAATGAAAAATTAACAAACAAAATGCAATATAAAGAGATTTGAAATAAAAAAAACAAAAAACGAAATATTAAAGTGCAGACTTTGTTAAGCTGAGCAGGCACATACAGGCTGATCCTGATATTTGGCCTGAGTGAAAGTTGTTAAGGGTCTGGCCAAGCAGATGGTCACTTATAGCTGTAATCTTTCAACTGCTTTTACCAACATGTCTGACAATGATCCAATTAACTTTGATTTGATTATTATTGGGCATCAAGTCTCTTAGGGGCCACGCACATTTTAATATTAGGCCAGTTACCCGATAATTGCCAGCTTATGTGGTCAGTTTACAGAAAGCAGCACTTATGTAGAGTACCAGCTTGGTTATAGACCTACCATTGAATTTATTTGCACTGCAAGTTTCATTCTTATGACCAAGCGCAAAGATCAGGTTTTGTTAAAGTACAGACATATTCGCATATATGCTGTGTAAGTTATATAAATAGCTCGGCTTCATGCACAGCTGAGATGAAATTGTTAGAGAATGTGTCAGTGTTTTGTAAAATAATATTTTACATTGTGTGAAAATGTATGTGGTGGTAGTAGGAGGGGTAAGAGAGTTTATCTATGCCCCCGAGAGTGTATAGGAAAGGTATGCTATGCCCGTCATATGAGAAAAGGCATTGTTTTGAATTTGGAGCTAAAATAATTAAATAAGATCACTTTATTTCTGCTTTATTTTCTTTTAGATACTCAGGTGGCCTCACACCCAGAGAAAACTGACGACTCGCTGGCAGCTTCTAATACAACCACTCCTGACTCTCCTTCAAAACAGCTGCCTGAGCAGATAACTTTCTTCAGTGGAAATCCCTCAGTGGAAATAGTTCATGGCATTATGCACCTATATAAAACAAAGTAAGCACACCTGTATCACTTCAGTATTTAAGCAACTCTGTTCTTCTTTATTATATAATGCACTATTTTTTTAAACATATTAAAATATTATGGGTTTTTCAGCAAATCACTAGAGATAAGTGTGCAAATAAGACATTCCAATTCTGAAGCACTGACGTGTGGATAATTCATGGTGGTCCTTTGAGTCAGTACTTTACTTACTGTCTATTCTGGGCATGATACATACAATACAGGAGACAGGTTTCCACATACTGGCAGACTGCTTTCACTGGTTTAGAGATTCTCATTGTAGGATAGTCGTTTCCTGCTTAGCTTCCTTATTGTGTGTCTTTCTAAATTCATCCTGGATTGCAGTTTCTGCTTTGTCTCTCCAATGTATATTCCCACAGGGCACCTTGTACACTGTATCACGTACACCACATTGGAGGATGAAAAATGAGAATGTGATAGTTATTTTATAGTCCCGTTGGGTATGTGGACTGTTTGTTGGTAGGACATGGGTGCAGGTTTTGCATTTTTGTTTTTGCAAGGGAAGGTGCCAGTCTCTGATGGTGATCGGAGGGCACTTCTAACGAGGAAAGTTCTTAAATTTGGAGGCTGTTTGTATAAAAGGAGAGGTAAATCTGTGAATATTTCCTTCAGTCTATTGTCTTTCTGAAATATGGGTTGAAGGTCAGCATCAGTTTTCCCCAAGATGTTCATGTGCGGATTGTAAGTGACCACTAGGGGCACTCTGCTGTTAACCTTCTTTTGTTTGTAATCCAGGAGGCTACTCCTTGGGATCCTTGTGGCTCTGTGGATCTGCAAATCTATAACTATTGCTACACATTTTAGTAATTTTAACAAAGTTGCAATATTTGCATATTTCCTGTTTGCAGTTATGCTTACCTTCTGTAGATTAACAATTTATTGATTGTGTGTTTTGTGTTATCAAGTACATTCCTCCCTATATGTAAGGTTATATAGATTACATTTTTTCCAAATGTTGCAGTTATGAATCTGAAGTATTTAAGCTGGTTACCCACTGGTGTTTTCCGAAAACTTTAGTGATACCTCATGTCATGACATGGTGTGTGTTTCCAGTGGTTGCACATGCGGTCCATTGACAACCAACCCCCCACCCACCTCCCTCGCAATCGCTTGCAGTGAACGTGAGTAAATAGAGTAGGTAGCATCCAAAAGATGATGTGCTCCTGAAAACAACAGCAAGTGGGTATGTGGTCGCTGGAACCAATATGTTCCCTATTTGTTTACATGCTTTTACTAATTAAAGAAACACAAAAGCATGATATTTAACTACCGTGGGTAACTCCAATATTTTATTGATTTATATTTATTCCGAAACACACATCCATTCAGTGAGTATCTGTAATTTCAGATAAGCGTTCTTAAATTTAATGAGTAGCTGTTTGAAAACTGTTTTCAAGATTAAGCACTCAAACTCTATGGTTACCAAATGAGCAGTGAACTACAACCTTTTGTGTGTATACTCTGTGAAGCAATTAATATTTCCTTAATTGATGTTAGCAATTTGCATATATCAACATCTATTTATATAGTACCAGCAAAGTCCGTAGCACTTTACAATTGTGAACAAATGCAGTAATAAAACAATACTGGGTAATTCAGAGAGGTAAGAGGGCACTGCTCTCAAACTTACAATCTATGGGACAGTGGGAGTCTGATACATGAGGTCAAGTTCCAAATATTGCATATTGGTCCAGCCAGAATGCAGACTTAAAGAGTACCTAGTGGGCCATATGATCCAGTCACACAGAGGGTTGTTGTCTTTCTTGTGTGAACTGTTTAAAGGATATGTAACCTAGTGAGGTTAAGAGGGTGCTAGAGGAATATTATAAGCTTGCCTGAAGAGGTAGGTTTTCAGAGATTGCTTGAAGACACAAACACAGAAGACTGGTATAGGATCTGCTATCTGGAATGCTTGTCTTTTCTGGATACGAGATTTTTCCATCACTTTGAGCACCATGCATAAAACATGCTAAATTACGTTAGAAAGACCGGTCTTTCCTCACAATGCCATTGTTTAGTGACTTTCCTTGGAATGAGTGAAAGGGGAAACACTTTGTAATAATTTCTGTGTGTGTAACAATTTTGCCAAGCTTCAGAAATAATTTCCTCTTATCCCTTTCTCGTTTTTGGAGCTTTCTGAATAATATGTTTCCAGTTAAGAGATCCCATACTCGTACATATGGCTGTGAATTTCCAGACTAATACATGCCACATGTAGGGCTTCATCCTACGTCTATATCATTATCTCCGCACCTCCCATTATTATGTAATGTTATTTTATATAGCGCCTACATATTCCACTTTATGCACTTTACAGAGGGTATTTAATAATTCACATCAGTCATCTATATTCCCTGACACACACACATACGTGTTCAATTGCTGGATGTTTGGATTTGGAACATAATAATGGCTGTTACTTAAAAATTTGAATTATAATAAAAGCTGTTTTTTACTTCAATAAAAAGTGGTCATCATTATTGACTTCATTATATTTAACTTCTGTACTAACAATAAGGCTATAATGCTACAACCATGTATGTAATCCTATAAAAATAAATGTTAATAATATCAATAATGATATAACTAATCCTCTTGTCGCATTTACTGTTTGAGGTTGCCAATCTCATATCAATCTAAAATAAACAAACAAAGGTACAGGATGCGTCCAATGAGGAAAATACATTTATTAAAACTCAATGAAAAATAATAATGGTAGGTCTCACATGTATACCAGATACAATACAGTGATAAATTGCATATAATAAAAATACATAGCATTCATGACTCTAATAATAACTATGTATATTGCAAATGGTCTCTATGTAGTATAGCAGGAATAGGTGTCTGGCCAGTACACCTTATAGCCACAATATAAAGTGTGTGATTCAATCAACGTAATTATGTGCACATATAATATGGGGTGATCTCGCCTTATTATATGTGCACATAATTACATGTGAGACCTACCATTATTATTTTTCATTGAGTTTTAATAAATTTATTTTCCTCATTGGACGCATCCTGTACCTTTTGTTTGTTTATTTTATATTTAACTTCTGGTTGATTTGTAGTTGTTTTCTCTTAATAGTAAATAATGTGACAAGTGCTTCCTCTTTACACTGTGATCTCAAAATACAAGTCAAAGCTAGCACTGTAAAGGTTATTTAGAGAGTAACATGTATTCGGTTTAACACATCTGTGTCATTTTGTTAGGTGAATATAACAGGGCAGTGTAAGAAAAAAAGTGTTGTCTTAGCATCAAGTGACTCAAATACAAATTGGCCACTGCATATAGTCTTATTTTAATTTTAGGATAATTGTTTTGGGGGTTTTTTCGGTCACTTCTTGATATTCTTAGTGGCAGAGAATTTGGCAGCATGACCTAAACAGCCATGTAATATGCTGACATCACATTACACAAGTAGGAGAAAGCAAATCCGTTAGCTGCCAGCGATTGACAGATTAGCTTTATCTTGTGAAGCATTCCTTGCTGATTGCTGTTAGCTGAATAAAGTACTGAAGAACTCTTTCTGTTAAAAAATTCTAGTTCCCCTCTTTTGTCATAAAAGCCAAGATTAAACTACTGCTGAAGTATGAATGAAGACTGACATAATACCTATTTATGAATAGATGCCACTCGCATAGAATTTGAATAGATTTGTAACTGTAGATTACAACCTGCTGTAAGAAATGAGTGATATGCTGTCTTTTTTCAGTAAGATGACATCGTTGAAAGAGGACGTCAGGCGAAGTGCCATGATTTGCATTCTTACAGTTCGTGCTACAATGACCAGTCATGATCTGATGAAGTTTGTGGCTCCGTTTAATGAAGTTATTGAGCATATGAAAATCATCAGAGACTCAACACCAAACCAGTACATGGTTCTGGTAAAATTCAGTTCCCAGGTAATTGTCAATCTACACCTGATAAAAGGTGTCTACTTTGTGTTGGTTTACTTAATCCGTTTAATTAACAATGACTATAAACATTAAAGTTATAATAAAAACAGCTTTGCTCCTGTAGTAAACATTCCACTGCAGTAATGCTGGACGAGACCATTTTGCTGGAGCACCAAATGGAGGGATCACGTCAAGATTGGCCACTTTTGTGTGGCCAAATTTGCACTCTGATCCTGGCGTTGGGGATGAGTGTGTTACCAGTTCACACCAGTGAATGTGTCTCACCTTTAACCAGTTATCTTGAATGTGGATTCTAGATTGTTTTTCCTTGCTAACAGCTGTACTACACTGCTACTTTCTGCCAGCCATTGCACTTGTTACAAGTTATTTCTATTTACTACAACTCTTCACTTGTCTCTACCTAACTATAAAAGCAAACATTTGATGGTAAAAAAATAGATTAAATTGATATTTAGGGTATCCTTCATCTTCCTTCAGAGTATTATTATTATTATTATCATTTATTTGTTAGGCGCTACAAGGTATCCGCAGCGCCGTACACAGTACAAACAGAAGACTATACAGGGTGAAACAGTACAGTACAATAAACAAAAAATACAAATACTTCAGAAACTCCACGCAGGCTAATACAATAAGCAAGGAGTAGAAGAACAGGTGAGGAGACAGGAGGGAAGACAGCCCTGCTCATACGAGCTTACATCCTAGGGGAGGGTAGACAGAACAGGCACAAGGGGAGCCAGAAGAGGCAAAGGGAGAGAAGGAAGATTGAGTGGAGGAGGTAAGGTGGTTAAGTAGATGGTTGGTAGGCTTTACGGAAGAGGTGAGTTTTCAGCGCACGTTTGAAGGAGCACAAAGTAGGAGAGAGACGGATGGAACGAGGGAGGTCATTCCAGTTAAGGGGGGCTGCACGGGAAAAGTCCTGGATTCTGGAGTGGGAAGAGGTGATGAGAGTGGAGGAGAGGCGGCGATCATTGGCTGAGTGCAGGGAGCGGGCAGGAGTGTGAATGGAGAGGAGGTTAGAGATGTAGGGGGCAGTAGAGTAGAGAGCCTTGTAAGTAGTGGTGAGAGTAGTGTGTATAGCTGCCGCACCTTTTTACTGGTGATTGCTGTTTCCTCCTTACCATGTATTTTAAGTCAGGACTGCAGGGTACTAGGTGTGAAGGGGTCTCCCCTCCTCTTCTCTCCATCCTGGCACCACCAAATCTGGGCTGTGAGGTTGGAGGGAAAGGGAGAGGGGCAGCACACCACCATCTTCAGTCCCCACATGGGGAACCAGGTTCAAGCAGCCTAAATACAGTAGGGGCCCTTCTTACACTTGCTCCTACAAGGTTCAAGTGAACCCTCCCCGGAGTTACAGGGAGGGCTCCCAGAGCTGCTTCCACCGTCTCCCAGCTCTATGGAGCAGAGTGGGCAGCCAAACACTGCTGGGATCACCAAGAGAGAGGACCCACTGGCACCACAGCGCCCTGGTTCCAGATGTGCCGAGCAGCTTTACAATACCGCTAGAGGGGATGTGATCAATTCTGTACCACCATGGTAATTTCCAAATTACTTTGTTTACTTAAATACTTTATTAAAATTAATGGTTGTTTTTTTTTATTTACATTAATATTTAAATTAAAGTATATCATGCATGGTGGAAGGGGAGACCTAGCCACATATGTGCATTCTGATCTGTTAGGGACTTTTTTTTTATCATCCTCCCCTTTTAAACTCCTAATATACTTCTCTCTTCACACTGCATCTCAAATCTGGAAAGCATTACCCTCCACAATTAATCTAGCCCTTAGTCTTGAAAGTTTTAAGCATGCCCTGAAAACACATTTCTTCAGGATTTATCAAATAGTCCTAATTTCTTTAATATAGTAGGTAAGCCCACCCTCTCTTCACAATAGCTCTACTTTGATCACAACATGTAACACTATTCCTAAATCCTCCTACTCTTGTTACACCTCCACTCAGTGGTTAAAGGTCTCACATAGGTTAACATAACCCACCTCATTCAAGAAAAGCATATTAGTTATCCTTAATTTCCTTTCCTTGAAGGACTCCATGACACCCATTAAGCATGGATTAACCCTTTGCTCAGCAGACAGAGACAGGAAAAGGAAACACCTCACCAAGTATAACCTGTCTCATCCTTCCCTCATATGTCTTTGAGTACTTACTGAAAAATATTACATACAACATGTGTGTGATATATTAGGTCAGCATGTAATCCTTTACGGAAAGGAAATTAAGTAGCTAATTTGCTTTTGTTTCCTCCTCTGACTCCCTGGCAGCCATTATGAATGGGATGAACACAATTAACGACACGGGGTGGATACAAGGAAAACCAACACCCAGTATAGAGGCAAAATAAAAAGATCTTCATTTAATCTACACTTTCAAGTATTTTTTTTGTTTTTTAATTGACCATCCTTGCATGAAATCGCATCAAGGAGACAATGTCTCGAGAACATATGTAGTGAAGTTTGAAATAAAGCGTTGTGCCTTGTTAGTTGGTAGGGACAGGTGAGATTACGGTTTTCTGTAATAGTGTTTGTAGAGTGTCGCGCAAAGCCTCAACATACAGTGGGGAGGTTTGGTGTTTGGAATCCACAAATTCTTCTGGACGTTGCATTGTTTTCAAGTCATGTATTTTTAGCTCTAAGATTGCCTACTTTGCCTCTAGAGGAGCTAAACGTTTGTCTGTATAGATTGCCTCTAAACTGTCTCACTCTCTTGTATATTGTTTGCCAGGAAGATATTTTCTTGTTGTCTTAAAGCACTAACCGGAAGAAGAAGAGGAAACAGATCTTCTGTTGTCCTGTGGCAGAACCTGAGAGTCCTCTGTATAATTAGATCAAGCTTGTCTCCAAATAATAATGAACCTTCATAAGGATGATTGATATCCAAAGCAGCATCACATAGAAAATCAATTCCTTTTCTCACGATATCCATATTTCTGTGCAGATACTCTATTTTTCCTGAGTATCTTTGCATAAATTATGCAACCAATTTCTCAATGCTCTGGAAACTGAGGCCATTGCTACTCGTGCTTTAATTGTTGTTCCTACAGAAAAATTTAATTTCTTGAAACATCAATCTTCCTATGCATTGGATACCTTAATGGTCCACCATCCTCTAATGCAGGCCTGTCCAACCTGCGGCCCTCCAGGTGTTGTGAAACTACAAGCTATCAACAGGTTGTCTACTGGCAAAGCATGCTGGGGCCTGTAGTTTCACAACACCTGGAGGGCCGCAGGTTGGACAGGCCTGCTCTAATGGTATAGTAGCCTTTGCTGATGAACTGGCCACAGCGGCACCTACTTTAGGAATTGAATTTCTCTTCGAGGCTTTCTCACCTCTAATAGGATACATGTAATTCAACCTCTTGAGATTAGACTGCTGCAAGTCCACTTGTTCCCAATCTTTATTTAGGAGATCCTTAATTATTCTACGCACTAAGAAGACCTCGTGTTTCCTTTAATTGCTCTCTGAGAAAGCATCCTGTAGGGACTTCGCTACTGTTACATGTTGTATACCCATAGATTTATAAATATGTTTAAGTAGGACTTCTAATGTTTCCAAATTAAAGGCCTTAACTCCTCTATTATTTCCCCTTTCACTTTCATATGATCCATTATATTCAAATAATGACTTCTCTATGTCATTGGTTCTGGCATATAATCTGGTTCTAAATATATTTGTGACCTGACTTTTCATTCCTTGGCAAGCACAGGGATCTTCCTTGGTTGCAAAGGCCGTCATCATCCAATTTATAAGCTCTTTATATTGCCTAGGAGGTCAGGTTTATATCTTCACTGGCCTGGTGGTATATAATTTCTACACACACTGGCTACATAAGCCACTGCTAGCACCTTATCACACAAACACTACAGACTCCATTCCTAGTTTTCTGCATTGTGATGTACAGTTTACTTATTCCTTCACCTGTGAGCTGCTCCATGCAGCTATTTTTCCTGGGGTTTCATCTCGCAGTGCGTAATCTCACAGCCATGGCCAAAAACCGGCTATGATACACTGTGGAGGGGATGTGTGAGTGGGTGAACCAATCAAGCTGCAATCACAGAGTGTTCTGCAATTTAGATGGTAGTGCAGCTTGAAAAGAAAATATATATATATATAGTTAGAGAGAGATAAAGATGTATTTTCTTATTCTAAAACGCGTTCCATTCCGGTGTGTGCGTATGTATATACACACGTGTGTACAGATATTATTTTTCTTGCCCTAATATGCTCTGTGAAACAGTCCTGATAGATGTGCATTCAACTCTATCACCATTTACCCACTTCGCTTGTGTTGTCTGCAACAAAGGGTAATCATTCCATGTGACTATTTTGTGGCAGGTGTGGAGAGAAAAAAAACATGACAAAAGATTGATCTAGTGTAACATTGTTATGGAAGGTATTGACATTTCTGTGCTTAACACATCAGGTGATCTCCATTATTGAAGAGAAACAGATATCCATGTGCCATAGGAGTTTCAGGACTACTTAATCTCTGCTTGTGCTGAAGCCCTGGATGCTACCTATTCTAATAGTAGAGGGAATGTTACAAGCTTTATAGTAAAGCATTTCTCGTTTATCCAGGCGGATGCAGATAGTTTCTACATGTCAAGCAACGGACGTCAGTTCAATTCTATTGAAGAGGATGTTTGCCAGCTGGTCTATGTGGAAAGGGCAGAGGTGTTTAAGTCTGAAGATGTGAGTATATTACATGTGGTTTTAAATAAACCTTGTACTGTATTGACATAAACTTGCTCAGTGTGAGAATCAATCATCTGATGGCCTGAACATCTGAAGTGGAACAACCTCCTATCCTTTACGAACTGTCTGTATTCCACATTTTTACTTGCATGTTAAAACTATGTGCTTGTGGCACTAAAACAATGAAAGGAATGATATTCTACAGTCTATAGAGGCTGTCAGAACCTTTGTCTCAAGTGGTTAGCTGAACATTCTGGGATTTGTAGTTCATTAATAGCTGTCATACTTGCTAAATTGAGTACCGGATCTGTTACATGGATTTTGATAGCTCCTGTTTTGCACCCAAGTTATAGTTGTTACATTTTATCAGTTGTTCTCATTGTATGGGGTGCATTCGGGATCCTGGTATGCAATTTCACATTTCACTCTTCTTTGCAGAAGGAACTTAAAGGGTCATTAAGCATAAAATATGTTATACAAAATTAATAGGTATATTATAACATTCCTAAATGTATATTTTAAACTCTTTATTTCATGACAACTTGAAATGCTTACATTTTCTGACACTTAGTTAAAATTATTGTTTTCTGTTGCTTATTTCACATTTATGTTGCATATAATAGTCTTCAGTAATGTCACAGGCAGAAAGCCTAGCTTTCCCCATTTCCTTAAATTTTACGAATTGTAATTGTTACGATTTGTTTTCTTACATGCTTACGTAAGTATTCCTACATCTTTTTCTTGTCTGTGCTGTAATTTAGGATGTGCTCTGTAAAATGAGCCATTTTAATAAAATAAAGCTTAATGAAACTTTTTTTTTTTTTTTTTTAATGGAAGGTAAAAGAAAGATATGTACACCACCCTGGTGCTAGGTAACCTATATTTTCTATACAGTATTTTTTATAAAAAAAAATCAAAAACCCAAAACATTCTTTTAGTACTGGGACAAGTGGGCAACAATGGAAAATAGTGTAAGGGCCTTAAGTCTTGGTGATGGTGAGGAGTCTGAAAGAATTGTAGTCTTGTAAGTGAGATATGTAATATTATTGATTGGAACTATCGCTCAAACAGTTAATTGAGTGGTGATGTAAATGTAACAAATGCTATTGCATGATCCTGTTACGTACATGCATGTGTCTGTGTGTGTGTGTGTATATATATTTAGACTGTAAGCTCCAATGGGGCAGGGACTGATGTGAATGAGTTCTCTGTACAGCGCTGCGGAATTAGTGGCGCTATATAAATAAATGATGATGATGCATGATCCACACACAAGTGTTTGTGAGTTAAGGTTTTATTCATGGGTCATGTCTTTAGCTACTATGAACTTATGAAGTAATTGTCGGCTATTTATTTTTGTTTCACTCCTTTGCCTATGGCAGTGATTTTACATACATTACAGTCTAAATATTGAAATATCAATTTCAGGGTGCAAGCCTGCCAGTGATGGATCTAACGGAGCTACCTAAATGCACAGTGTGCCTGGAGAGGATGGATGAATCTGTAAATGGAATTCTAACAACTCTCTGCAATCACAGTTTCCATAGCCAGTGTCTTCAGCGCTGGGAGGACACCACGTAGGTGCTTTATGGTATAACGCTCCCATGCAATCCTTGGCTGCTGGGAGTATTTTGACTCTAATATTCAGAGATTTAATCGTCAATAACAGTGGTCATTTGTTATTTCAGCTACTGTGAACTTTTCTTGTAATTTGTACCTGCATTGTTTTAGCAGTCCATATTGGAAATCCAAATGATGCTAAATTATGGGTTTATGCTTTTCACAGTAATTTAGAAACTGACTGTACAACCACGACAAATTACTTGCACTTCTAAGCCTAGATGTACTACTAAACTAATACTTTAAGTGGGAGGTTTTGGTTTTTTTTTGTTTTTTTTATTGCATTCAACAAATTGTTCAGCAATGGTATCTGCTAGCAATTGATGATGTCAAGTGAGAACTCATATTTCATCTTTTAACTTTTGTAGTTTAAAGGTGTGTAGGGGTTGGAGTTGGTGGTGCAGGGACTTTATTTCCAGCCTGCAGCACATATTCCCGGTTAGTCATATGATATCCACATGTTTACAAACTTTCATGTGTAAAGTAATGGCTCTTCTATGTTACAGATGTCCAGTGTGTAGATACTGCCAAACTCCGGAACCAGTGGAAGAAAACAAATGCTTTGAGTGTGGTGTTCAGGAAGTAAGTTGACATTTTGAGTCCCCGCACTGGGAACATGTGGACTCCATTGTGTTTTCTATAGAACATACAGAACATTTGTCCTGGTGCCAGGATTGATGTTTGCACAATGGAGTGAAAGTGCTAATTCAATCCATAATCTCTTGTTTTTATCCACGCATAAGTATCCGCTCATATTGCAGTATTCTAGTGTTTCAGTTAACCTGTTTACTGCCAGATTGTTAGGGTATCAGTGGGAATTTTATATTGTTTTTGGTTTTAACAATGGGGCTTTCTTTTGTTAGCATTTTTATATATATAAAAAAAAAAAATTATTTGGTTATCAATGCAAAATTAGACTAAAAATTTTTTGGGGGTCTTTTTTTAAATACACTTCTACATGATTATAGTCAAGATTATTTTCAAGCTATTATTGTGCCTCTAGAAATGTCCTTGTATGTATTACCTATTTCTCACACTTGTTTATTTTATTTTTTAATCTCTTTTATCATGAAGACACTGAGATAATAAATACAAAGCCATAATTGAATGAATGATGAAATACAAATGGCATCAATAACATCACATGTAACAGATAGTTATGATCCATAATTACAAATTAAGAAGGTGTATTTAATTCAAACAGCCACACAAGAGTGCATGGTCTGGTGAAGCAGTATAGGCTGGTCTGCAGAAAAGCTAGCTCAACATCTAGCCCTTTTTTTCACCCCAGCCTAATAATATCTACAAATAGTTCGGATCCGCATTAATTTTGATATCTAATAAAGTATGTATAAATCTCTATTAAGTAACAATGACTATAAATCAATGTGTGTTTTTTTTTTTGTTTTTAGTCTTTTTGGGATTTTTTTTATTTACATATTTACTAGTTGTTACTAGACATGCTCGGGCTCTGGTCCTCGGGAACCGAACACACAGAAAGTTAGGGGATCTGCTGCGCGCCCGTGGAATCGAAAGCGAGTTTTGAATTCCTTTTTAAGATTTAACATAGCAAGGGGTGGGAGGGAGGGTGGACCCCCATTTTTCTTTTCTGCCACTGCTGTGTGCCAGTGTGTCCTAGATGTGCTAGGAACTGCAGTGTGTTTGTCATTGCTCTGTCGCTTAGCATTCAGCCAGGTCGCTGCAGTATTTGTCCGAAAGTGAATGAAAATAATATTGTGAGGTGGTCAAATGACTTGAAATTAGTGTTATTGAGGTTAATAATAATGTATGAACAAAAAAGAGCAAACTTATGTGATTCTAGCATATTTTAGTTTTGTTTCTAAAAAACAAAACACACAAGGGCGGTTTTACTAAAACACGAAGCTAATCCAGATCCAAAACCAGTTCACAGGGGTCAGTGAGCTTCTATAGTTGTTACTAGTATGTGCACCAGTAGGTTAGAATAGACCTCCGGGAACACTAAAATAAGATTTAACTTTTACAGCAATTGTTTGTTTTCTCTAACTAGACCCTTTTTTACTTTTATTTTTTTTATTATTATTTTTTGGGTATGAGAGCTTATCTGGGTCGTCTTTGCCCCGTAGCTTTTGCTCCTGCACAGGGGGCCCTGGTGATCACATGATGTCACAGGTAGTACCACATCTAGTATCGCTGTTCATAAATATCGGAGCAGTCAGGAACCATTCAAGTATACTGACTGTCCCTTAAGAACACATACAGATGTAAGGCCTGTGTCCTCCTGCCGTGAAAAGGCAGAGGGTGGTCGTTAAGGAGTTAATATAGCCATCCTTTTGTTATAGCAGGTGGGTAATTGTTGAAATATCCTTTAATGAATGTGTGCATTGTCAATTTTACAGTGCTGTGAGAAGTGCATCAACCACGCATATAAAAACTGACACATGTTGATAGTGTAATTACACAAGTTGTTAACTCCTTTGTTTTTATATTGCAGAACCTCTGGATCTGTTTAATTTGTGGTCATATTGGCTGTGGTAGATATGTTAGCAGACATGCATATAAGCATTTTGAGGAGACACAGCATACGTATGCAATGCAACTAACCAATCACAGAGTCTGGGATTATGCTGGAGGTGAGATAAGAGGTCCTAATTTACAGTATTTCCTGTATGTTTTTCATAAGGTGGATTTCCCATTTGACTTTGGATTATCTAAACAACGCAGCTCTCAAAAATAGGATAGTACTTCTTGATTATTCTTACCTCTGAGTGTGCTTTTTTTTTTTTAAAAAAAAATTTCTTTATTGTGGATGGTCAATCAATAACAAACATGTACAATATAAGGTAAAATGATTACAATGTATACACAGTAGGTTATTAACATTGTAGGAGTATCCAGTGGAGGCGCCCTTCGAGAACTGGAAACATAAGTTGACCATATTTACATTTTCTTTTTTTTTTATTTGCTTATGTTTACGTATATAAACCAATAATACAAAAGGTAGAATGGGGAGGAGGGGTGAAGGAGAATTAGGGGGGAGGGGGGGAGACCACAAAGACTAAAGCAAGGGTGTGGTCGAGAAAAAGGTAAAATGTAAATGTTTGAGTATCAGAAGATGACATAACAGGAGCAGAGTCCTGATCGCCGCACATGGGTCAAGACGAGGTCGTTAAGGGCCAGAGGGGAACGAACGCTCTGCGAACTGCCAAGGAGCCCACACTTGGTTGAAAGTGTAACCTCTATCGTGTAAATAATAAGTAATCTCTTCCATGGTTGCCACATGCCATATTTGCTTTTTGAGAGTAGATAGAGATGGAGGGGAGCTGCGTTTCCAATTAAGGGCTATAAGGGATTTGGTGGCTGTGAGGATGTGTGCTGTTAGTTTTCTAGAAAATTTGTCAAGGTCTGGAGGGGGGTAGCAAAGGAGAAAAATCCAAGGATCCTTCGCCACGGGAGCTTCAAATAGAGTGTGGAGAAAGCCATGGATCGCGTCCCAGAAGGGAGTAATAACTGGACAAGTCCACCAGATGTGTAACATTGATCCCCTGTGGCCACAACCCCGCCAACAGTCAGGTGACGAGGAAGGAAACATTCTATGGAGTCGGGTGGGGGTATAGTACCAACGATAATACATTTTATAGGATGTTTCTTTTAGTTTGGTCGATATGGAGCTTTTGAATATTACCAGTCTCATGTCCTCCCAGGGCTCCTCACCCGGGGGGGGGGGGACCAAGATCCCTCTCCCAGTCAGCTTCATGTGAGAGTTGCGGATGGATAGCGGATTCAAGAAAGATATTGTAAAGTTGCGATATTATACCCTTATCCATGGGGTGGAGTTTGCAAAGGTTGTCGAACGGAGTGAGAGGGCGTAGTAAATATTTGGGTAGTAGGGATCGCAAAAAGTGGGTGATTTTGAAAGAAAAGGGTTAAGCATCCGAGCTGGGGGATGAGGCTGAATTTCCGCTAGTGTGAGCCACTGGCCTTGTTTCGAGAAATCTGAATGGATTTTAAGGCCAGCCTGAGCCCAGAGGCGGTATCGTACTTTGGAGAGGCCAGGAGGGAATATAGGGTTAAACCAAATGGGAGTCAGGGGGTAAAGGGCAGATGGGAGTTTTAGTTTAAAGGAGTAAGAATCCTAAATCTTGATGTCAAATTTTATGGTTGGGAGTAATTTGGAAGGGGGAGGGCGGTGTACAGGGGGTAGACCCCATAGCGGGGTGGAGTCAGGAAGGGCTATATATGCCCTCTAGGTCAAGCCACGAGGTGGACCCCGAGGGGGCATATGATGCAACAATTTGGGAGAAATGGGAAGCCAGATAATAGAGCTTGATATCGGGTAGTCCCCTGCCGCCACCAGAGATGGGCTTTTTCAGAACATTGAGCGAAAGCCTTGGGGGCCTGTGGTTCCAGATGAAACGAGTCAGAGCTTTTTGGCTATTGGATAGGAGGGTGGCGGGGACAGCAACTGGTAGGGTTTGGAAGAGATATAACCATTTGGGTATGATATTCATTTTGACTGCTATGATCCTGCCCAGCCATGAGATAAGAGGACATGAGACTGGTGATATTCAAAAGCTCCATATCGACCAAACTAAAAGAAACATCCTATAAAATGTATTATCATGAGATAAGACGGTTCCAGGAAGCCAGATCAGATTGTGTTTTGGATAGTAGGGGTGGAAAGTTTTCCCGGTAAAGGAGGTCAAATCGAGATGTAAGATAGACTCCCAAGTATTTTAGCTTCCTGGCCTGCCATTTAAATTTGAAAGAGGACCGTAACACCTCGGCTTCCCGGAGTGGGACATGGACCAGCATGGCCTCTGATTTTGTGTAGTTTTATCTTATAGTTGGATATCACACGGTAGGTCTGGAGAACCTTATAGAGGTTGGGGAGGGAAATGGCCGGCTGAGAAAGCGAAAGCAGGACATCATCTGCAAAGAGCGAGATTTTAGAGTTAATGTCCCCCACCTGTACGCCCCAAATGTTGGGGTTAGATCAAATTTGAGACCAGTGGCTCCATCACTAGAGAAAAAATGAGGGGAGAGAGAGGGCAACCCTGCCTTGTTCCGTTTTGAATGGATATCTGGTTTGAGGGTATACCATTAATCAGGACTTTGGCCGAGGGTGAAGAGTACAGTGCCAGGACGCCCGTGAGAAAATCACCAGTAAAGCCAAAGGCCTCAAGAGCTGCTCTCATAAAACCCCAGGAGATCCTATCAAATGCCTTCTCAAAATCCAGAGAGAGAATTATGGTAGGGGATCTCCTGGTATTTGCAATATGCATGACATCAATGACTCTCCTGGTGTTATCCCTTGCTTGGCGCCCCAGGATAAATACCACCTGGTCGTAGTGGAACAATGATGGGAGGAATTCATTTAAGCGATTTGCCAGAATTTTAGCGTATATTTTTAGGTCCAGGTTAAGGAGAGAGATGGGTCTGTAGCTGGCACAATGCAATGGGTCCTTTCCTTCTTTTGGGACCACTACTATTTTAGCTTCGAGCATTTCAAGTGGGTGAGTGTGCATTTTTAATGTAAGTTTGCTATATAACTTACCCTACATGAACAACTGATTATTATTAAATTGGTAGTCAATGTTGTTTAGACATAGACTGACTTCAATTAACTTGCATTGATTTTTTTCTCTTTTTTTCTTTGCACAAATAACTGGTCTGTGCCCTACCTTCAGATAATTATGTGCATCGATTGGTTGCAAGCAAAACAGATGGAAAAATAGTTCAATATGAATGTGAAGGGGACACATGCCAGGAAGAAAAGATAGATTCTCTGCAGTTAGAGGTGAGTAACATGGGCTTACAGTGTACAAGCTTAGGTTGCAAAATATCTAGAATACTGAATTATAGTTTGTATTTCAAAACTAGATCATTCTCATCTGTTCATACAATACACAACAATTGTTATTAGCATTTAAAACATTCAGGTATGTTGGCTTGTATTCAGGTTAATAGTAAAAGGAATAACAATGTTAATATCTTTGAAAGCTAAACTGATGAGCTTGTTGGTTAGGGCCTGGCAGGTTTCCTGCTCTATAGTTTTTTTTAAACTAAAACAGCCATATCCTACATATAATATAAGTACAAAAATATAAATGCCCTTAACACATAAGAGAACAATGGTGAAATATAGTGCAATAGAAACTCTGGTTCTGTCTATAGCAACAATGAGATTCTAACTTGTTTTGTATAGCACCTTAGAAAATGGAAGTGAACATGTGATTGGTTGCTATGGGTATTAATGCCCCTATAGTGTTCAGTGCAGCTGTTGCCTATACCTAGCAAATCCTAATATTGGGTGATCAGAGTTGTTCCAGCAACTGCTCTCAGCCTTTCTTAACTCAGTCAGTGAAGCGAAATATGGTTACACATCTCATGTGCATTATTACATATATTGTGACCACCAAAGCCTGTGTATTAAAGAACATACTTATATTTATGTGATCTACACACACACAGCCCCCATTTCATCCTTCTATTAAAGTCTGTTGCGCTTTATCGTTAACTTTTCTAACCACACCCACTGTTCTTAGCATGTAATGGAAAGAACCGTTTAATATATACCAGCTTTGAAAAGAAACGTGTTTTTAATACATGCTACCTTTAAGTACTTTGATTCTTCTCATCTCTCTTTCACTAATATCACTGGTTTCTCCTAAAACAAATATTTTTATTCAAACTGGATTGTGTTCCAGAAGCACATTTCATACACTTGGCTGCATGTGTGTGCATGTTCTATACAGATCCACTCCTGAGCCAAGTGCCCTCTATTAAATACCCAGCTCTGGTAATCATCATCATTTATTTATATAGCGCCACTAATTCCACAGCGCTGTACAGAGAACTCATTCAGATCAGTCCCTGCCCCATTGGAGCTTAGTCTAAATTCCCTACTATAGACACACACTCACAGACACAGACAGACAGAGAGGGAGAGACTAGGGTCAATTTTGATAGCAGCCAATTTACATACCAGTATGTTTTTGGAGTGTGGGAGGAAACCCACGCAAACACGGGTAGAACATACAAACGCCACACAGATAAGGCCATGGTCGGGAATCAAACTCATGACCCCAGTGCTGTGAGGCAGATGTGCTAACCACTAGGCCACTGTGCTGACCTCTTTGCACCAGAATTTGATCTGAATTAAGAGAGTGCATTTTTATTTAAAATGGTAATTATGACTAGCCGCTGGCTCGATCGGCTGCAGTCGACGGCCTACTTCCGATTGAGGCCCCGGACTAAAGTTCCAGCCTCCCCGCGGACCCCTCACTGCCGGTATCGCCACAGGCGCTTCCGGCGAAAGTGGCCAGGACTCCTGACTCAGGTGAGAGCTGCAGCCATTGCACTTTCCCCACCTCCGCTTGCAACACGTGTGGTCTGCCTGGAGGGCACCCCTGCCTCACTGTCAGGGTTTCTAGAGGAGTTGTGGGCAAAGACATCAGACCACCAGCACTGCAATACTTCCCCATCTCCTCTCACCCAGTCTGAAGCTGTTCACTTTGCCAGCAGATTCTTCTCGACTCCCTGTGGGGCTGGAGCTCTGCCTCCCTGGTCCACGAACTGTAAGAGGCCCACGACTAGCCCTGTGACTGGGGACCCTGCGCTTCCTACCCTGAGGCTTGTGCCCGCTTGTATTACCCAGCAGAATTAACTACAAAGTCTCCCTATATTTCTGAGACGCATGCAGCGACTACGCTTCTCCGCACCCCTGCATCCCCCTCTCAAGTGAAGCCTCCTATACGCACCCTGGAGTAGGGTAAGAGGCACCAGCCAGCAGTAAACCTGTATCACATTTGCAAGTGTGTATAAAGTCTTGTTTCCCTAGTGCTGAGCTCGCTCCACTTGAATCTTGAGCTTGATTACAAGGCTTAACTCCTATCATACAGTGTTTCTTCAGTAGCCACAGGCTCTGACTACAGCTCCTTCTCATCAAGTTGTCTTTCCGCCTGCATACCAAATTCGGGGCTGGGCTCAAATGACTGGGTTCTAATTATGCCTCTGTGCCCCTCTGGTCCCTGAGCTGTGCCCTGTGGAACAACCGGGTTTTCTCCATATCCTCTGCCTCCCCATCCGTTCCTTTTTGCCTTACACTCCAAAATGCCTAAAGGGGGGAAAAAATCTACAGGAGGGGACCTCCTCCCCTATCTTTCTAAACAAAAAAATCAAGCTAGATCTGGTGGACATTCTGATTCGGGGTCTGAGGAAGAGGACTGCTCCCCCATCACAGCGGGGACTTCCTGTCCCTCCTCAAAGAGGTGAAAGACGTCAAAGCCTCTGTACAGGCCCTCCACTCACTAAAGACGGATATCGCGAATATTGGGAACAGAACAGACCATCTCGAGCAACGTGTCGAAGAGGTGGTGACGTACCAGCAAACATATGATACAGATCTGGGCCAAAACCGCCAGGATATTCTCCAGCTACAGGAGGGCCAGGAGGACCAAGACAATAGAGCCAGACGCAACAATATGAGAATTCGGGGAATACCTGAACATGTCGAGTCTGCCCACTTGGAACTCTACCTTAAGAAGCTTTTCACCCAGCTTTCCCCCCAAACCCCGGAGGATGAACTCTTATTGGATCGTGCCCATCACGCACTCAGACCTCGCTCTCAGGACCCATCTCATCCCAGCGACGTTATCCTTAGAATGCACTATTTTACGGCAAAGCAGGCCATCATGCAGGAGGCACGTCGTTTTCCTTCGATCACCTACGATAACGCCACCCTGCAGATTTTCCAAGACCTCTCCCCACTCACTCTGGCCAAAAGAAGGGACTTCAAGCCGATTACTACGCTTCTCCGCCAAAAGGAAATTAAGTATCGCTGGGGTTTTCCTTTTCGTCTCCTAATCTGGCACCGAGGCTCTATGCTCATTGCCAGAACCATCTCTGAGGCGCAGCCTCTACTTCCCAAACTTGGCATTACTACAGGACTTCCCAGTCTCCCTGAACCCTCTCCCCTCCCTCGGAGGCCGACTACACAGTCGACGCGTCAAGCCCCCAGGACCGAGAGGAATACGATCCCATCGAGGTCATCATCCTCTCCGCGATCCACTGAACCTTCTGGAACTTGACTTGCTACACCAGGTTTACATTTTGTGATCATTTTCCATTTTTATTTCTCTCCCCATATGGTTCTTTTACTGAGAGTTGGTCCTCGACCATGCTCCTAGTGAAACGTCTGTTATTTCCTACTGGTTTTTGTCTCCAAACCCCCATACGCTAACGCTGCTTGGTTGTGTCATCCGAAAGCCCTACTGAGCTTAGTTGTACTGTTTTACAGGTTATCATGTGTGTATTACTTACCTGTTGCTCTGTTCCTGATGTTTTGAGTTCCTTTCTAACTGTGTTGTTGGATCCCGGCTCCTTTTGGCTGCCTCCCCTACTAGGGGGCGTATCCTCTGGCGTCTGGGATTCCCAGTTTATACTATGTTAGTCTATAATACACATTGTTAAGCTTTTCTTGTTACTTATTTTTTATTATTACTTATCACACTCTCATCCTGGCTATCCCTGGTTCGTGGTCACCACCTCCAGTGGCCATCTAGGTCGCTCTTCCGGTTTTAGCCGGGGCTATTACCCCTTTCACGCCCACGTTGGGGTGACAGTGGAGCTACAACCGGAAATACCCCACTTAAGCTGAGAGCTTGTTGTTCTAGGTAATTGTTGAGCTCTGTTATTTTTTATGTTTAACTCCTACCACCCAATTTGGTAATTTGACAAAGTATGCATCCTACTTTTTCTCTGCTCTTATACGCCTCTCAACGGCCTTCCCTCATTCCCTGACGCAATACCCTCCCATCCCCAGAAACTTATTTCCTACCTTCTACTTTCCCTTGGGACTACCTCACTCTTCTCCCCGCCCCCACTCCATATTCGCCCACCTGGTTTTTCCACGTGCCTAGCTCTCTGTCCTCCGGTGATGTAGCCTTTAGCGGCCTCGCCGCTCCTCCCTAGAGCCTATGGCTCTTTTGCTGACCTATGTGCTTTCCCAGCGAATAGTTTTCTTTCCCATTGTCGGCACAACAGGTCCCGGCCTATTTCGCCGAGTGACCATTTCCCCCCCCTAACTCCCTCACCTCCCCCCTAAACTCCCCCCTTCTTATTTGACCACCATGTGTTAGGTCTTCTCCTGATATCTCTCCCCCTCACTGCACATGGGTCTTGGACTACTTTCTTTTAATGTTAAAGGGCTAAATAGCTTCATAAGGGCGATTTGATTTTTCTACAAAAGACACATTTTCTACATAACTCCCACCCAGAGCTCCGTTCCAAAGCGTACCCCGTTTCATACCATGCTTGCGATCACGCAACCAAATAACGAGGGGTAGCGATTTTATTTGCCCGCCATTTGACTTTCGAACTCATTGACTCCCTTACAGACAAAGAGGGCCGATATCTCATCTTGATTGGTAAACTAAATAATAAACTCTGCACGCTGGTTAATGTTTATGCTCCCAACCAGCATCCGAATCGCTTTTTTTCCAAATTAGATGTTTTATTGTCCCGTATTCGTCAGGGAGACCTTATCGTAGCGGGAGATTTCAATACTGTCTTGAATCAGGCTTTGGATCGTTCCCCCCCTGTGGCTGCGCCCCCTGCTACTTCTGACCCATTTTCCTCTAAGTCGCTCCTCAGTCTCATGAAATCCCAGCTTCTCTACGATTCCTGGCGAGTGAAAGAACCGACCTCTCGGGACTATACATATTACTCCCCACCACACCATTCATATTCACGCATTGATATGATCCTGCTCAGCCACAACTTTGCGTTAAACCTCCAGGCGGCCCAAATTCACCCAATGATTTGGTCTGATCACTCTCCTATATCTATAGACCTCTCTGGTCTCTCAGACCGCCCCCGCCCCATGACCTGGTGTCTTAACGACTCTTTGCTCCATAATGCGGATGTAATTTCCCAGCTCGGGACTCACCTTGAAAAGTATTTCGAGCTCAACGACCTCCCAGATATTTCTAGGGCCACTCTATGGACCGCGCACAAGGCGGTCCTGAGGGGACATCTGCTTAACATCACTTCCAGGAGGAAAAAAGAAATTCTAACCACGACTAACGAGTTATCTCTTCAACTACAATCTCTAGAAGCCCAACACAAGGCTACTCCGGACCCCTCCATTCTGCTAGCCCTCCGCGAGACTAAGGCCCAATTAGATCATCTTCTCTCTAAGCAAGTAGCCTTAATGGCTTCGACAATCCTTCTATGAAAAGGGGGAAAAGGCAGACAAAATTCTCGCTGCGCGGCTTCGTTCAGAAAGGGCCCACAAAAACGTTATATTGATTCGTGATTCTAATAACCAGCTCCTCCATGACCCTGCTGCCATCAGAGAGGCTTTCCAGCAATATTACTCCGCCCTTTATAATCTTCCATCTCCCCCTGTCTCTATCCCGCAGCACTCTAACGCCTCGTTGATATCAGACTTCCTTGCTAAATCTAAACTTACTAAATTGTCCCCACAGGCCCTTCAATCCCTCAACGAAGAAATTACATTAGATGAAATTCTGCTTACTATTAAATCACAAAAAAATGGAAAATCTCTTGGCCCAGATGGATTTACGGCAGCTTATTATAAAAAGTTTTCGAGTCTGCTTGCCCCCCACCTGCTCTCCCTGTACAATGGTGTCCTCCAGGTACCCTCTTCCCGCCCGAAATGCTCGAAGCTAGAATTGTAGTGATCCCAAAAGAAGGGAAGGATCCACTTCACTGTGCCAGCTACAGACCCATCTCCCTTTTCAATCTGGATCTGAAGATTTTCGCTAAGATTCTGGCAAATCGTCTAAACGCATTCCTTCCCTCGTTATCCCACTACGACCAGGTGGGATTCATTCCGGGGCGCCAGGCGAGAGACAACACCAGAAGGGCCATTGATATTATACATATTGCAAACACCAGGAGATCTCCCACTATAATTCTCTCTCTGGACGCTGAAAAAGCGTTTGATAGGATTTCTTGGGGCTTTATGAAAGCGGCTCTTGAGGCCTTTGGCTTCGCTGGCGACTTTCTCACTGGCGTCCTGGCATTGTATTCCTCGCCTTCAGCTAAAGTCTTGATTAACGGGGTACCCTCAAACTCGCTAGCCATCCAAAACGGCACGAGGCAGGGGGGCCCCCTTTCTCCCCTTATTTTTGCTTTGGTGATTGAGCCATTGGCCTCTCAAATCCGTTACAACTCTAATTTTTGTGGTGTGCAGGTGGGGGACATCGACTCTAAAAGTTCGCTCTTTCTATGACACATATCTGGTGGACCTGTCCAATTATCGCTCTCTTCTAGGATGCGATCCATGGCTTTATCAATACCTTATTTGAGACTCCCGTTGCGAGGGACCCTTGGATCTTTCTCCTTTGCTACCCTTCCCCTGATCTTGATAAATTCTCCAAAAAATTGACAGCACACATCCTCACAGCCGCCAAATCCCTTATTGCCCTCAACTGTAAGCGGAGTTCTTCTTCAACTTTCTCGGCCCTTAAAAAAACAAATCTGGCATGTGGCAGCAATGGAAGAGATTACTTGCCACTTACACGACAGAGGTCACGATTTCAGCCAAGTTTGGGCTCCATGGCAAATGGCGGTGAGCGTGTTCCCCTCGGACACTTAATACCCTTCTGATGACCCATGTGTGGCGAGCGGGATCCTGTTCCTGCTCTACCAGCGCTTGACCTTCTAACACATTCTCATTATCTCCCTTCTGACCGCACTGCTGCCTAGCTTTTGTGGTCTTCCTTCTTCACTCCCCCCTCTCATCCCCCCCTTACTCCGCCCCCCCCAAACTATGTTTATAATGTCAGTTTTATATAAGGTAAAGCAAGAAATAACTTAAAAAATTGGTCAGCCTACATCTTGAGTTCCCTGTGGACGTCTTTCCTGGATTCCGTCACAATGCAAATGTCTTTTTATGTACCCACTGTAACTTTCAGATTTCGTACTTTGTATGCCTTGTATTGCTTGACCATTTAAAATAAAGAATTATAAAATGGTAATTATTACAACCTCTTAGCACCAGAATTTGATCTGAATTAAGAGAGTGCATTTGGTAATGACTATGCTTTAGGAGGACGCTTGTTTTTCATCAATAAAATGTTAATAGATGGTAAGATTCCTACATAGTTTATTTTTAGGAATAAGTAAAATATTAAACTTAATGGACTGTATACTACACAAAATCCGAAAATGCCAGCTATTACTTCCTGACCTGTCTAAATTAGTCATTCTTTCTCCCACATATTGCAACTAACTAACCCATCCCAGGCGTTGTCATTTGTCTCTGGCCATGGCTGTTTCATACACTTTATCTCTATTATCCGCTCTGCAGTAACTTCCTTAATCTGTTAATCCTAACCTATACTGGTTTCACATAACCTTTACAACCCTGGGATAGGTTAGTTTACAGATAGGAGTGAGAAACTGGAGCACAGAAAGTCTGTATCTGATAGGGATGAAGGAAGGGAGAAGAGCTAATGGTCAGTAAGTCTGTGCATCTGTCTGTCTTAGAGTTTGGCAGTCTGTAACTGTCTGTGTCCATGTATATGTCAATACCTGTCACTACTTTGTTTTTTAAATAACAAGTACCCTCTACTGTATATAATAATGAGAAACGTCCCCTCCGAGTTCTGTAACCTTCATCAAAGCACTTGGTCTTCGGGCCTCCTACTTGGTGACTTGGAATATAATATACAGTATTAGTTCATATCGATTACAGCAGCTCCTCGGGTAAGTTGCAGAACAGGACAATTACTCTGGGCTCCCATCATCAGTGCATCACATTGAGGTGCTATTTCTTTGTGGCTTTATTTTGAACATGGCATTTGCACACTGCAAAAAAATGTGTAAGTTGCCAGAGACACCACCAAGCGAGTGATCATGTTGCATAGCAAGAACAGAAAATAGGGCATTTCTTGCATGCATGGTCACATGTCTAATTGAAGATTGTAAACATGTAACCTTTGGTTCCCTAAACCCCACCACACCAAATCCATTCACCACACCTTTTACATTGTACCCTGCACATTTCCACGCATTAATTTCTCTACAAATTAACAACCCATGTTGTTAATTTTTCTCTTCTCCTTTTTCTTACATTTGGCACAGGATTAGCTATCCTTCAGACTAAGCAGCCCCTGGGCACAGGCCTGCTGTACCTAATGCAAAAATGCTTGCACCATAAATACAGAAGGAAAACATTGGTTTGAATGTTTGTCTCACGCGATCTGCTCCTGCGTTCACTAATTGTTATTGCTGTAGAGGAATCTCCACTCATTTATGAGGTGCGAGCAAAAATTAGCTCAGACATCACGGCAGAACCTCATCACGCAAGGCCCTTCTGCTCCACGGGAGGTTCTGTCTTTCCTGAGCTCGGCTTAGGACACCTGCGCTACGGTTTGACAAGTGTACTGCCCCAGTCAGACTCCCTGCCTGCCACTGTCCTCTAAGCGGCCATCAGCACTTCACTTTGAATCTCCACTTTGCATGTGTAGCCTTATAACAGGATCAGCATGCTAATGAACATATTTACATTTCCCATTATTTGATTATTTAATGAAAGGGGGGTGATGTTTTAGATTATAACAATTGTAAAAATAAAATGTTTTGAAACTCTGGACATAGATTCTTTTTACAAGTAGATTTGTCTCTTTATATCTGACAATTCAGATTGTATAAAATTAGATAAAATCTATCGAACCTTTAATTTCTATTTCTGAATAAGACCTTATGTTTTGAGTCGTTTTCCACTTGTGTTGATTGTTATTAGTTTTCACACGCTGTATTCTACATTTATTTAATCAGAGTTCTTGTTCCCTCTTTTTTGGCTCATGTATTTTTAAATATTGACTTTGTGTTATAAGAGGTAACATTCAATGTCCTAACAACTTGGATTTTTAGACTTGATAGGGTCCTTTGGCCTTGGAATGGCTGGAATTGTTTCTCATTTAAGCCATCGCAAAATAACTCTGAGGAATTTCTACTTGTCAGCAGATCAGTGGAAGATTAAACAGAGCCTTTATTTGCTTTAAAAAAATAAAATAAAATAAAAAGAAAGAAAAAAGCTGCCAATTTAGAAACCAAGGATACAGCAAACAGTATGTTTGTTTGTGTTCAATTCATTAAATGTGAATAAAAAAAAGATACTAGAAATTCTTGTTATATATAGTAATAGGGTAGTTTTACAACAAAAGGAAATGCCTATGTATGGCTTTACATTTTTTTTGCTAAGCAAAACATAGAAAGTAGAGTCTAGGGACCGCTAAAGAATGCAAAATGAATATTGACTAGGCCAGTGGTACTCACTAAAAATTCTTCAGAAGCCACTAATGAGTACGGACACTGATAGCCGCAACCCAATTGAATTATGAGTGCAGGAATTAACTACAATCAAGGCCTTTTATAAAAAAAAAAATATATCATTACTATTTTGTTAGTACTACTTTTTAACAAAATGTATGCTTCCTCTGTGAGCAGGGCGGTCTGCCTGACGTCTCCGAGGAGACTGTGCCGCACTCAGATTAGCCGTATGCATTTAAAATTGCACAAGGCTTTTAACTTTCTGAGGGGCGGCAATAGCGAGTATTACATGGAATGCTGAAAGAGTGGGTAGCTATGGTTGGTAGATTGAGAAGGCCATGTGTGTTCTCTAGTATTCCTTTAACTACTGCTGATTGCAGTATATCAGGCAATTCCTAAATGGTTATATTACAAGTGCTTATACAAGCCATCAAATTTCATAATAAACTCAGTAGGAGTTATAAAAAAAAAAAAAAAAAAGAAGATTCCATATAAATTTATTTTTGTTACATAGCAGTATTAGCGTAGTTAACGCATCAGTATTTATTTAATCTATATTGCCTTGTTCACAAATCTTTGATTGCTATTGATTACAAATCGCATCCAAGCAGTCATTATTCCAGTGAAGTTTAGAATGTGATGTTTGGTCACTATTGGTTACAGCACATTTGTGCACAAAACACCATTTTATTAAGGAAGGCCCATTTCACTAATCTGCAAGAGATGTTATATATTGTTAGAGTACCATCTGACCATTTATTTCCATTTTGTCTTTGTGTTCCTATCTGGTTACAGTACTCCTACCTGCTCACCAGCCAGCTGGAATCTCAGCGCATCTATTGGGAAAACAAGATTGTTCGTTTGGAAAAAGATACAGCAGATGAGGTGAGTGACTACAAACAGCCAATATTTATTTTTCATTCTAACTCCAGACTGCATTTTCGAGATGATGGGAACAATTCGCTTGACTGCTTTTCCATCTTTTGTGCTATATTTGTAACTGCCTGAAGGTCTGCATACATGAACTAGATCATTAACATACCATAGTGACACAGGTACAACATAATATACATAAATTTAACCTATTAAATGCTCCTCTCGGATGCTTAGAGTACATATACAAAAATAGTATTTACCACCATGGTAATTATTGTGTATAGTTCTGCATCTGCATAATTTCTATATGTATCGTAATCTGCTAGTACCATTTGTGGAAAGAGCTGCACATTCAATACTGTCTCTGACTGATAATGAGGTATCTATTATGCACAGTGTAAAGCCTATGGTCTCCTCAGCAGCAGCAGTCCCTCTCCAGGGCACTCAGGCAGTGATATGATTAGGTGATAACATAATATTTTATAGCTGTGAGTTGAATCCTCCCCTATTTTTGCCTAGATTACCAATATGAAGGCCAAGTTCAAGGAGACGATAGATAAGTGTGACAGCATGGAGCACAGACTGAATGACCTTCTGAAGGAGAAACAAGCTGTGGAAAGGAGGTGTGTGGGGTTTTTTTTTGTTTGTTTTTTTTTTACATTTTAACAATATTACGTGAGGTGCTTTTAGATGATACACACTATTCTAAATTGCTGCCATTCACAGTGAACAGAATTGCATATATTTTCTTCTTGGTCATTTACCAAAATCATCAATAATAAAGCAACACGGCATAAACAATATAGTAGTCTGTGTTTATTAAGTGTCTTGTATATTATTTAGTCATTGTCAACTTAGTAGTATGAAGGAAGGGCTATACAGTTTTGACCCATAGAACATACTCTTTGGTACAAATAAAAAAAAAAAGGAAAATATAATCCAGCGCTCTGAAACAAACGATATATAAATCACTATGTGTCAGCATATAAATAAATAGGAGAATTTTGTACACAATACAGCTATATTGGGATAAGCTTCAAAGTATACAGCAACCTACGAGGGGGTGGGTCTGACTCCCAAAAAAACAAATTAGAATCGGTGAAACCAAGGTGCAGTCCTTTGAATAAATGAAATATGTACAAGTGAATAAAATCATTTGAGAGAGTGCAGCTAGGACAATTAAGACCACTGTGCATGTGCAAATATAGCGCAGGACTATATTTTCTTCTGTTTGCATATACACAATGGTCTTAATTGTCCTGGCTGCAATCTCTCAAATGATTTTATTCACTTGTACACATTTCATTAATTTCACAGGAGCACACCTTGATTTCACTGATTCTCACTTTGGTAAAACACTGTAGAGAGTGCATCAATTCTGCCCATGCACATCACTTCTGTCTATGCACAGATCATATCCATTCTGGACATAGAGCACAACATACCTGTTGTGGACACACACCACAATCAACATATGCATGCAGGACAAATCTAATTATTGCTTGGTGTTCTCTCATGTACATAGTTTTTCTTCTGGTGAAATTGCTTTGACCGACACCCTTTTATTTCTCTTTCATTGAAAGGTGTACTCAACTAAACACAAAGGTGTCCAAACTATCTACTGAGTTGAAGGAAGAGCAAGAAATGAATAAATGTCTGAGAGCCAATCAGGCTGTGCTTCAAACCAAGCTGAAAGAGGAGGAGAATCTGAGGAAAGAGGGCTCTGAGCAGAAGGATTTGCAGATCATGGAAATGCAGGAGCAACTACGCGATGTCATGTTCTACCTGGAAGCTCAGCGGAAAATCAACCAGATGCCTGAAGAGGCGCGGCAGGAAATTCAAGATGGCCAGATCAACATAGCTGTTGCATCCTCCAGCTCTCCACCAACGGCGGGAAAGTCCCGGAAAGGACGTGGAAAAAGAGGCAAATAGCACATACAGAAGTCTTGATTCTTGGTTTCCCTTTGGAGTGGGATGAATTGAACTTCGCTACAAAGAAGTGTCACCAGTATCATTGCTGGGATGTCAGGAATCCCATGTTTATTATTTATAGCACACATCAAGCATAGTTTCTAGTACTAAATGATCAGAGATGTAGACATTAACGCTTTCTCTGACAAACAAGCTGTTAAATAGCCTGGTGCAACCTACAAGAAGAAAACATCTGACATGCTAGAATTCCCATGACTACATTTATGACTCTTTTTTTAAAGTCTTGTTACCCAAACTTTGTTTTCCTTGTAATCTCCTTTTTCAGAGATATTGGTCCATGAAAGAGTTGTAGAGGCCTTTTATGAATGGGTGATCAGTTAAATTTTATATGGAGAAGATTTACAGAACAGAATTTTGGAGATAATTTGCACAAATTTATTTTTATTTCATTTCAAAATTTTAAAATTAAATTTTGCTCAGTTCCCCAGCAACTGTTAATTGGTGAATTAGCAGAATCAGGAGTGATTTATACCATTAAAAACACTGAACGCACTTCTGTGAATATAGCTCTTGCAGATTAATTTAATAATGTGTCTTGCAGACACTAGAACTTCTGACTTATACGTTACAAAACTGGTAATACTTAATAAAAAATAAGATACAATCTCCTAGTCAGTACAATGACAAAAGTAGAAAGTACCCCTTTCACATGTAGGACAAAATCTTGATTTGTATGTAAAATAAAGTAGACCTGTCACCTGTTGTTTTATGGACTGATAGTCAACCAATCATTTCACTAACAACTATTGATATTACTGGGGCATGATCTCACCAGCTCCTATTGAATTTTAATAGGCTACACTCTTAAGATTGGTTCCACCCACAAAATAGCTGTCTCCACCGTGTTTTGCAATAGGTGCATTTTAAATTGTAGGAGGTACAGAAGCACTATTCTGCAAGGTACCACATTTTGGCACATTATGCACGCTGTCCATAAACAAATGCACTCTAAATGCAACAGTGCAGCATAATGATGCATGGCGCTTCCTGGAGAATTTTATGAAATACAGTTATTCATAATGTATATTGCCACTTTGCAATAGCTGGAAGGATGAAGATGCTGGTTCTGTATTAATGAACGTAACCAAACTTCTTATTTATTGTCTAGTGAAGACACTACACTTCTGTCAGTATTTAGAAATACCCCCAAACTCTCTTCTTCCACTGACTAGGATTCTGGTTATTCTATTATATTGAGCCTAGTTTGTTGTCAGTTATTCAAATACAACAGTAATAAATTTATTTCAGACTCTTAACTGACCTGTAGTGGTATATGTAGGATGTATGAGTGAGCTGACGATACTGAAAGCATATGTTCTGTTATATGGAGTTTTGTTCTGTTATAGGCAGCACAGTGGCTTAGTGGTTAGCACTTCTGCCTTACAGCACTGGGGTCATGAGTTTAATTCCCAAGCCTTAGATGTGTATAGTTTGTTTGCATGGGTTTTCTTCGGGTGCTCCGGTTTTCACTCCACAAATATACTAGTAGGTTAATTAGCTGCTAGTCTGTCTCTTTGTCTGTGTGTGTTAGGGAATTTAGATTGTAAGCTCCAATGGGGCAGGGACTGATGTGAGTGAGTTCTCTGTACAGCGCTGCGGAATTAGTGGTGCTATATAAATAAATAAGTGATGATGATATGGAGTAGATTAACAAAATGTTTGGGTTTTTTTTCTGGTTGATTTGTACATAAATTTAATTGTGTTCTTGGCAACCTGAAACATAGCAAATTGTAGATTAAAACATCTTCAGCTATTGGCATTTCAGAGTTTGTATTAAAAATAAAAGGTATAATCTTTTCCTCACCCCTTTTCCTCTTCTCCTTCTTTTTACCTTTCTCCCTTCCTTTCTTCATTTTCCTTCTCCCTCACTCAGTCTTCCCACTCCCTTCATTTCCCTCCACCTTCTTTCTCTACTGACAACTCCTTTAATCTCTTGTCTTATTGCTTGATGTTTATATGGGTCTTGGCATTTTCTATCAATCAGTAGATGCTGGTTATGGCTCTTGCTCACTGGATCTTACAGGTACAAGTCTATATATAATATTGTACAAGTAACTGTGAAGGATAAGACATTGAAGGTTAGCTTATATTTTAACTTTTTGAGTTGAATTAAAAACAAAATGTCATATCCGAGAACAGACAAAATCATTTATTTCTTTGGGGACATAACTGTTGACATGTTTAGCAAAAACGAACATTTAATCTTTTTTAATCTTTTTAAAAGGATGTAAAAGCATAATTGTATTTAGAGCTTGGGTAGACTTTCACTTTAAAGCCTGTTTTAAATAAAAAAAAAACAGAATTAATGAGAGCCATGTTTATGGAAGCTCCAAACTTAAGCTTATGTATTGAACACCCTAGATATAAAATATTTTTTCAATAAAATGTAATAAATACAATTCTCTTTATTGTTGCCCCAGGCCTGTATTTAGATTTACCATAGACCATTATAAATGAATATTACCTGAAATTAGTATTCCTATGCTCATCTGTGGTTTGACTTGGTTAGTGAGGATTAGTAACATTGCTGTTCAGGGCCCTCTTAACAACATTATGGGCCCCCGGGCAAAGCAGTGCAATGGGGCCCCTATAAATATATACACGTAAAAAAAAAAAAGTTTTATATATATATATATATATATATATATATATATATATATATATATATATAAATAAATATAATCACGTTTTTTTACACACACACACACATACTGGTCAGCCGTCAGCGTCCCTTGAAATAATAAAAAAAAAACCTAACTTGCCTTATTCTCCGATGCGATCCTCTTCACTCTTCTTCCAAGTTACTGCACGCGAAAAACACCTTTAATCAGCAGGCAGCAGGGGACTCCTCCGTGCTGCGCTCCGCAATGGATGTCGGGCGGGCGTAATGACTTCACGCCTGACATGTACTGCGAGCGCCGCATGGAGGAGGAGACCAGGGAGGGAGTCGGATCGCCAGCTGACCGCAAGGTAAGTATTTTCTATTTATTTTTTTTTTGCACGTTTTTTTTTTGTCAGCGCTGCCTCTGACGGGCCCCCGGGCACCTGCCCAAGTATCTACAAGAAGATTGTCTCAGCGCACAGGGATCTATAGTGCTAACAAAGATCCTATAAAGGGCTTCAATAGTGAACTTTCATATATAATTAGATCATTGATGGAGATAATGTAAAGTAGAGCACTAAACTCAGGTGTGCAGTCAATTCAGGTGCTATAATTACCAAACAAAGCTATTTGTGAAGCCATATCTTACCAAGATGGTTGTCATAAAATGTTCCCAGAAATAAGTAACCTGTCGTCTAAGGTCCAGATAGGTATTCTCACAGAAGGCCAAAAGAATGTGGACACCGAACAACACATCCGTATGTATCCATATGTGCTCATTCAAAACAATGGCATTAATATGGAGTTGCCCCCGCCTCCGTCTTTGCTGCTCTAACAGCCTACACTCTTGGGAAGGTTTTCCAATAGATTTTGGAACATGGCTGTGGGGATTCGCATCCATTTTGATGATGAGGCCTGGCCCTCAGTCTGCATTCCAATTCATCCCAAAGGTGTTCGATGTCTTGCTGGAACAGGATATGGCCTCTTCCAAACTGTTGCCACAAACTTGGAATCACACAGTTCTGTAAAATGTCATTGTTGAGATTTCCCTAAACTAGAATTAAGGGGCCTTGGTCAAAACATGAAAAACAGCCCCAGGCCATTATTCCTCCTCCAGCAAACTTTACAGTTGGCAGTAGGTATTCAGGAAGCGCTCTTCCTATCAGAATACACTGATCTATGTGGATTAATGTCTATCCGGAGTAGTAATTCTTTGAAGTGCACCCATCTCCTGCACATGGTAGAGAAAGCAATTTTCTGCAGTGTGATCACTAGGATTTAATGTCCCCCCTGAAGCAGGAAAGGTAAAGCCTCATGCCTCACTGATGTCACTTGTTCCTAGTATGTTAGTAGGCAGCTTTCTTGTAATAGTTCAGCTAACAAACTGTCTTCCCCTACTGTAAATTGGTGATATGTGAACTTTAAATGCCATGCCCCTGACTCCGAAGCATTCGGGCAGTGACATACAGTAATGCCATACTTCTGTTTAAACATGGAAAACTAATTCGGTGTCTAACAGGTTCTATATCATTTTATGATGGTTGACAGTCATTTGTAAGAGCAATACCGGGATTTTACACCTAAAAGCGCAGATTTTCCAAAATTTCTACTGACAGCATTGAAAATATATAACTTGGTAACTGTATGCGTAGCTGTGCTAGTGTCTGAGTCACACTCATATTTAATGTACCTGCATTTGTTCCAACTGCTGTACTGCATGTTCAGTTTCTCTAAGCAAAGGAAGGATTGTGCTAGAAACAGCAGAATTGTTATTTATAAATTGCAGCGGGATGACACATGCCTGGCACAGGCTGCCCGCTCTGAGACATTTGTTCAATGAATAGTACTTTTATCTATTTTTAGAAAAAGACAAGGCTTGTATATGAACAGTTTGTATATGCAAACAATTGTAATCCATAACAGCCTGAGTTGACGAACAGGACATAGCTTATCAGCCACATTCTTCACATTATAAAGATGACACTTGTAAATAACCGTTTTATAAAGCAGGACTCCGACATTTTATAGATCTAATGAAGAAAGCATCATGTCTCTCTGCTATTTTTATAAAAAAAAATAAAAAAAAAAGTCTCTTTACAGTCCATTATCTATGTGTATAATTTACCTTTATATGGCTCCTAATGTTTTGAAATTTATTTTCTTTGTTAGGTTAACGGTTACTTGATAAGCTTTTAGAACCAGGCTAATAGAGGTCTTCACCTTTAACAGCCACCTTTCCTGTAGAACTGAACTCATTCTGAGGTACTCGGATGCCCCCAGGAATTAACTCTAGAGTAGCAAAAGCTTATCAGAGTAACCGTAATGCAGGATAGAGGATAACCGGAGATACCAAAGACAGTCCAATGGTAGTGGGTTCGTAGCAAACAGGATAACTAGAAAACAGGCAGAGGTCAGGGGCAATCAGTGGTCAAGCAGGGTCAAAGCCAAAGATTACAACAGGAATCAGGTCAAATGCAGAGTATTCACAGGATAGAACAGGACAGCTGGTCAGCAATTGTGCAGCACACAAACTCTATAACCAGCAGGGAGGCTAAACCATCCCTGCCTTAAATACATGTAGTGGCCAATCAGAGGTTAGGGGTTTAGTTGGTACTAATTGCCCCTCCAGAATTAATTATACTAGTTTGCGCATGCGGCTGCCACAGATGCTGGGACGTGGCGCTGATTGCAAAGGGCGTCGCACAGTAATAC
Source organism: Mixophyes fleayi (assembly GCF_038048845.1). Taxonomy (NCBI): domain Eukaryota; kingdom Metazoa; phylum Chordata; class Amphibia; order Anura; family Limnodynastidae; genus Mixophyes; species Mixophyes fleayi. Next base: position 358,717,420 of record NC_134402.1, read on the forward strand.
CAGAAGTGACGTCCCGGCTGTTGTCATGACAGCCGGGACACAGGTGAGAGCAGGGGGACACGAGCCGCCACTCACAACACTACAAAGCTGACATGCAGTTTGGTTATCATTTACAGGGTGTGTAGTTTTGTTTAACAAAATGTTTTTACAATTGGATTTTTTTGTAGGACCACACTGATCTCCTTCAACAATCATTATCGTGTGGAATATATGGGTAATCTAACAGTAGACAAGACATTAGCATTACTTCTGATTTAAAAAATACTTGCAAAATATATTAAAAATAAACCTCTCTGGACTTTCTGTAAACCTTCATGTCTCTGTAATGCTTTCTAAAGATGTCAGATTCTGACTTTACTGAAACCCTAAAATGCGACAGGATGGGGAATGATGGCATTTATGGGTGACTACACTGTTCTCCAATAGTGTGTTTGTGTGTGTGTGTGTAGTAATTATGCCTAGTAAAAATGTTTTATTATCATTTGAACATCTGTTGTATTTTCTAGATACTAAATGAAATGGCACTACCAGCAGCATGCTAGATGACCTTGAATTTAAATAAAAAAATAAATAAATATATATATATATATATATATATATAAATATAATGTGTGTGAAACTGGAGCAATATCAAATTAATAAGCAAGGTATGGTAATGATCTTGTAATCTTAGTCTGATATACATTGCAGAAAGTAGTCATCCACAATACAGAATGAAATGGAACATCACTGCAGCAGTGGTTGGACTGAAGGCCCAGAAGCGGACAAGAGCAACTAAGGCATATGAAGCACATAAGACATTCATATATGGTTCGTGCAAAATAAGCCGAGAGGTGCCGCAGTAGCATCACGTGTTCTATTTCACAGTGATGTTCAGGTAATGATCTTCACTTCAATGAGCAAAGATTTAATTGCCAAAATTACTGTTTTTGTATGTATAAACAGTGTGGAAGACTACTACAGAACCTCAAGGCGAATTGAATCGGCCCAATGGCAATTACTAATGGCAACAGGTGGAACTAAGAATTGCATCTTTTGTTTCATTTATTTTTTTAAATATTTTGACACAAACATTCTGGGGTCCAAATTACAGTTTTCAGGTGTCCAATTTGGCAACATGTAGGAGGCCAATTTGGATAAGATCCATCCATCCATCCATCCCTGATAACACTATTTACACTAATGCGCCCTCACAACTGTCCCAATCTCCGCTCTGAGCCACTCTTGCTCCTCTTGTTTCAGCTGTGCCCTCTTCCACTTAGAATGTAAGCTCTCTAATGAGCAGGGTCCTTCATACCCTTTGTTTTAATGTCTGCATTTATTTTTTCTGCCTTCCATGTCCTTGTTTTATGTATATCCTATTTTCCCTACTGTACGGCACTGCGAAGCACTGTGGCGCCTTAGAAATCTACAATAATAATAATCCTAATCCATTAAGTGTACAAGTGTACTTCCAGATGTCCAATAGCTGGACTGTACAAATTATTTACACATGATGCACTTTCAGTCTCTTCAGAATTAAAGTTCTAATTGTGGTAGATGTTCCAGTATTTGAACATTTGTGTCATTAACTATTAGTTCATCAGTTATTTTTGTTGCTGCTATGTTTTACTCAATTTTAAGCTTGTTTCCTTACTTTTGTTTATTGTATTCACTTGCTTGTCAATTTCTATAAAATTTAGCCAAGTCTTAGTTAATATACAATGTTGGGAGGGGAAGGAGGGAGAATTTTCATCACATTTGGTAATAATTGTTTCCATGTGCCGAACTGAGTCAGGTTTCCACTAAAACTCAAACTTTCTTCAAATGTTCATATAAGTGTAGAGAAGTGATTCAGATTTATGATAATTCACATTTAAAAAGCACCATATGTATAAAGTTCTGAATAAAAATTAGGGAGAAGTCATACGTTTTGTGAGCAAAATAAGAACATCGGGCCTGATTCATTAAGGATCTTAACTTAAGAAACTTCTTATTTCAGTCTCCTGGACAAAACCATGTTACAATGCAAGGGGTGCAAATTAGTATTCTGTTTTGCACATAAGTTAAATACTGACTGTTTTTTCATGTAACACACAAATATCAACTTTGAATTTCAGTGTACAAATAAGCTATCAAGTATTTGTGTGCTACATGAAAAAACAGTCAGTATTTAACTTATGTGCAAAACAGAATACTAATTTGCACCCCTTGCATTGTAAAATGGTTTTGTCCAGGAGACTGAAATAAAAAGTTTCTTAAGTTAAGATCCTTAATGAATCAGGCCCATCATCTGTAAAAATTTAAATTGTATTATTATTATTATTATTATTAATATTATTATTATTACTGCTACTATTATTGCTTATAAAGTGCTAATAAGTGGTCAAAGTAGGGGTGTATACGGCGGTATGCTATACCTCCACTAGTCCTATTGCCATTCTTGTAAAACTATCAAATTCCATTTACTTACATTCCCATTCGACTTCTAAATTTTCACTTCCCACTAGCGCTAATCATATCACACAGCAGTATAGAGAATAAGTAATCATTGACACCAGTCCCTGCCCCTGCCCCATGTAGCTTTCATTCTAAATCCCCACCACACAACATACATCCACTCTAGGTTCCATTTCATCAGAAGCCATCTAACCTACCATTAAATTGTGTTTTTAATCCCATCTCCTGATATATTTGAATTCTGCCTAATTTTAGTCATTAATCGTTCAAGCATAAGGGGAAACACCAAGGAGGAAAGAGGAGACAACCCTGTCTCGGCCCATTTTCTAACTTGAAGGATTTGAATGTCAGATCATTCACAATTACCAGGGTGATTGGATTATAGTAGGATGCCCTAATAGTGTGGGAAAAAAACTCCATGAAATCCAAAAGTCTACAAGGTCAATCGCTTTCTCAGAATCGAGGGCTGAGATCAAAGAGAGAAACTTATGCTCATTTATATGGTGGATGAGGTATATCATCCTAGAGGAATTTTGTCTAGTGCCTGGCAGTTTGGAATGAATGCAACTTCCCCAAGAGCTTTAAGTTGATGCTTCAGAGGGAAATTCGGTGTTGATTTGCACATTGTATCATCTTTGGCAGTATTACAATTTAAGGACTTCCTTTACTCCCGTTATTTCCTTATTTATATGTGTAATGGCAGACTTGTGTACAGTAATAAGAGGTTTGCACAATGACAGTATTTTTTTAAGTGGTTCACGAGCTCTGATGGTGGCTTAATAACCTGAATTGTATAAAATATCTTATAATTGTTATGATCTGCTTTGTATCTTTGTGTGCATTTTTTCCTTGTGTTATGATTTGCCTTGTTTCCCTGTGTGCATATTATCCTGCAGTACCTGTGATCCTCCAGAGGTGCTGCTGTTTGGCTTTCCCTACTATCAGGGGTTAACTAGCACTGCTAGTAATCATCCACACCTGTCTGTGGCCTATATATGCCTGCCTTTTCCAGAATCATTTGCTGGTCATTGAAGTTCCTAGCCTGCTCATGTGTCTTTATCCCTGGCTTACCTGCTTGTTTCTGGCTACTACTGCTAACTGGTTTCAGTTAAGTTATTTGCTGCATTTCATTATTATTTACCTGTTGTTTGCCAAGATCTGGAAATCCGTTGTCATTCAGCCTGAACTGTTTACTGTTTATTTTGCCTTCCCTGGACTATACCTTTTCTGCAATAAACAGTTTAAACGTTTATATCATGTGTCTGGCTCCATGGCTGTAATCAAGGAATTGGTTTTGAACAGAACCATAACAATAATAGTCTTCAAAAAAGTTTATCAACGTTATTAATCATTCTTTGATCATAATGTGTGGTTTGGGATGCTTTCCTCACTGTTAGCTTATTTGCCAATAGAGTGTCTAATTTTGCTAAACTCTTGATTTAATCCACAAAGTTTTTTCTCCATTTACTCAGCTGAAAGTGTGTTTCATTTCCTTTCGAAGAGTTGTCAGCTGTTTGAGCTGGTGTTTGTAAAGTTATTGTGAGCTTGCTCGAATGTGAGTGTCTGATTAGTGAGTGGATTAATTCTGTGTACACTTAGAATGGCCTTATGTGCCTTCCACATTGTGAATAACAAAATATCTGGGGTTAGGTTCATGAAGTAATTACTAGACCCCAAAATTAAGATAATTCAATTCAATGATTGATGTGGGTTGGGGGTTTGACATTCATAGAATAGAGTTCAACTGACACGTTAGAGGGCCCTCATGTAAGATGAAAGTACTAGGTAATAATTGTTTTTCAAGTATAGGGAGATGGAAACCGTGTCTCTGATCAGGGAGAGGTAAATGGAATCACAAGCTAATTCAATTAGAGTTAATGTAAACCAAACAATTCCCTGCATTAATGTGGTATTATGAAAATCAATCCTATCTTGCTTGCTTAGATAAACTCTCCAATAAATTGACCACACAAATTGTTAATGTGGCTAGATACCTGATAGCAAATCATTGCAAAAAACCACTTCTTGCTTAAATGATAAGACCAATTAATTCACCCAGATCTGGAGCCTATGGTATTACTATATCACTTCAACTCCCCAAAAAACCCGCCCACTAGTGGACTCTCAGGCCTGAGTTGTTAATTGGTATGAATTTGTCTCAACATTTACCAGCTGAATTCTGACGATTCTTCTAAAATATTTGGTCACCCACCCCCAGGCTTATAAGTCCTGGGGAACTTGCATTATTACGTGAAATGATTTATAGCCCACCACTTGACATTTCATATTTTCCTATGCTTACTCTCCTGGTGGGAGTGTCCAATGGTGAGTTTGATCTAGAATACATGCAGTGTGTTAAGTATCAATTTGGGATAACAAGACTCTTCAATTTCATTTTGAGAGGTATAGGGAGGTGCTGAACCTCCTGGGTAATTTCCTTTTCCAAATAAAATGAGATATCGTTGACTGAACTGACATAAAGAATGAGTATCAGATTGGGAGGGATATGGTTCTGAACAGATACCATCATTTTAACTGACGTGCTCAAACCCAGTTGTGACTGCAGATATGAGTAATTATGGTTTTACAGGTGTTTGAAACTCATTGGGTTAAAAATGCTCAAATAAGCAATTTATCTTGCCATGAGTACAGATCTAAGGATCTTTTTAGAGTAATGAGTTAGTGGCATGGATTCAGAGTCAGGTTGGGGCTTGAAGTCTGCTCAGGTGGATACTACCCCCCGAGAGGCGCAGAGTCTAATGGAAGAGAGGTTTTCACCAGGGATCCCAGCAAGGGGATATGGACTTAGCAGCTCTCTAACTGCAGGTTGCGGTCCTCTATGGGGGGCGATGAGCGAGACTAGATGGATGGTCATGAGATAAAGGTGGCAATGCGGATATGTCAGAGAGCTGAGGCAGGTCCTGCAGGTAAATGGAAGTTCTAGATAACAAGAGAGAACAACAGTCTATGGGGTGCTGCTGCACCGAGGTTCTGTGAACAGGATGGCCCTGGAGTAAGATCGGAGGAGAGGCACAATGATCTGCAGAGAGACAGCAGCGAATAGCCCGCGGAGAAGGTCAGTCAGGTATGCACAAAAGAACAAGGCTGTAGGATGATGAAGTGCTGAGGACCTGATGAGCTGGAAGCCCTGTAACAGGATCAGAAGTGATGCGCAATGATCTGCAGAGTGGTAGCAGCGTCTTGGCTGGGGAGGAGGTATACCAAGAAATTGCACACCGCACTGGGGAAACACAATAGACCCCTCTATTTCTTCTGATTAGTATAATATTATATGTACCTAATTATGACAAAGGGGGTGCACCCACACAGTTTTGTAATTCACAATAGACAGGAAGACAGGAAGTGTGTGTATTCAGGGCATTCAATGGCTTATTCGTTTTACATCAATTAATCTAAACTATGCATTACTGCTTTATTGGTATACATTAAAATGGAGAATTATCAACAATTTAATTCCCCACATATTTACTAAACTAGCGAAATGTTAAAATAAAGAATTATGAATATACTATAGATTGGTAAGATCTTCACTGTTAAAATGGCAGCATATTGCTACCAAGCCACCTCGCTACTCACATAGATGTGTATAAATTGGCGGTTGTCTACTTTTTGAACATGGCACATAAAGCAGACATGAGCGACTTCATAATAAATTTGTTAAAATTTATCTTGACAAACAACTATTTTGTATTTGAAAACCAATTTTTTCTGCAGATTAGAGGTACAGCGATGGGCACATCATATGCCCCGACATACACCAACCCCTTCTTGGGATGGTGGGAGAGAGAAGTTGTGTTCAATGAGAGGAATAAAAATACACCAACCATGTCAATGTATGGCTAAGATACATAGATGATGTCCTGGTACTAATTGGATGGCGATGAAGATCTGTTCTACGAATTTACTGAAATTTTTAATTGCATATTTTAGATTAATTGATGTAAAAAGATTAAGTCATTAAGTGCCCTGAATACACACACTTCCTGTCTTCCTCTGTCTATTGTGAGATACAAGTATGCATAGGAGAGTAATAGGCTGCAGGATGATGAAGCGTTGAGGTCCTGATGAGCTGGAAGCCCTGGAGCAGGGTCAGAGGTGGTGCGCAATGATCTGCAGAGTGGCAGCAGCGTCTTGACTGTGAAGGTGATACAGAAGTACACAGGAGAGAAACAGGCTGCAGAATGATGTAGCGCTAATGCCATGATGAGCTGGAAGCCCTGGAGCAGGATCAGAGGTGATTTGCAATGATCTGCAGCGTGGTTGCTGAATCCAATGAATAACGAGGTGGAAGCAATAAACAGGAGCCAGAGGAGGAGACATCCTAACAAGTAAGGAGACCTGAAGATCTGCACCTTAGTAGGAAGGCAGGTGCTTTAAATAGACAGGGCTGATAGGCAGTTAGCTAATGAAGTGAATGCAGGAAGTTTTGAAAAGACCAGGTGTGCGCATGTTCAGTACAGACCAGCAAGTAAATGAAGGGAGTGAAAACCAAGGGCAAAAGGTATGAACAGAGACCAGAATGAATGATTAACTGGTGCGATGTGTGATAGTTGGGTAGATAAGTGGATATGTCATGTCTTTGTCATGTTTAGTTTAGATAAAATGATATTTTACAGATCAAGGATCATGTGAAGGGCAAGAAATTCAATTTTTGGACTAGTGATGACAAACAAGACATCCTCAGCAAACAAACAATAAAAAAAACTTATGAGACACATCATGTAAGGAAGGGCCGTGAACCAACGTAGAATTCCTTATCCCAGCCAGGGGTTTTATTGTTAATGCAAAAATTAAAGGGGCCAGAGTATAATCCTACCTGGTGCCCTTAGATACTGAGAATGGATCAGATTTAAAAATGTTATTAAACACTTTAGCTAGGGGTGTATAGAAGTGTATAGAGCGTGGATAGCTTGGAGCCTAGGATAATGGACATCAAATTTAGTTAGGTCATGTTGGACCACTGGAGGCGGTGAAAAGCCATCTTGATATCAAGGGGTGAGAGCAACATGGGTGAATTCTTGGTAAGAGGAAATCAAGTTAATTCACTAACTGTTGTTGGGAGCTTGACTGTCTTGGGCATAGCCTGCTTGATCAATTTTTATCAAGAGTGGAAGGAGAGGGGCTAATCTTGTTTCCACCAATTTGGCATTTATTTTGAATTCTGAGTTTGAAAGGGTGATAATTCTATCAAATCTTTGAGTATTTGGTTGGGGCTAAGTCTTTTTGGACCATGATAAAAAAAAAATAGATTGGAAAAATCAGTCTGTGTCCAGAGCTTTTCCAAAGGGAAATGATATAATGGCTCTAAAAACCATGTTCTTTCAAAAACACTTAATTTGATCTAGTAACTGTTATGGGATGGTGTGTAAGTAATGGAGTATAGGAAAGAATGTATGGAGTCTGGGATGGTTGAGGAGTGGCTGGGTCAACTCTAAGATCATATAATTTAGTTTATTAAGATGCAAAGGTGTTAGCTGTGTCAGAGGGGGCATATAATATGTATGTAGATTTGTAATTTGTACTAAATTTGTGGGCTAGAAGTTTGGTTGCTTCTTGTATGGAATTGTTTGTTTAAGTTTATTCACACCCTGTTCAGTGTGTGTGATGGCTGTAACTTCTTAAGATGGCAAGTAACGTGGATTTGACTTGGTTAGGCATAGTTTTATTCAGGGTGTCTCGTTCAGAAGCTATAGTTTTAGCTCTCTTTGTTCAGCATTTCTTTTTAAGTGCCTTCAAATTATACCAGTGATTGTAAGTGGATGTGTTGCCTGGGAAGTTATGTTATATCTTCAGCATCAGAGAGAGCCAGAGGGCTTCATGCACCTTAGGCCATGTTAGGAGGTAATCATGCATCCTCCACTGTCTGGAGGAGTTTGTGGTATGTTTGATGGACCATGCTATAGAAATAGGGCATGATTGGACCATAAAATAGGTAATGTTGCTAGAGGTTTGTTGTCTGATCCATTTGACCACTAGAAACAAGTGTATTATTCAGTACATGTTATGTGCTGTGTAAAGGAAGGTGTATCCTCATTCTCTCACGTGTTGGGTTCTCCATAGGTCATGGAGGTCCTACTCTGCCAGCAGATGTTTAAATACAATTGTCATTTTAGAAATTGAGGAGCGGTGAGGATACATCCAGTGTGGGGTCAGAGGTAAGTTTAAAGTCATTAATCAACAAGACTTTATGTAAAATGGGATTTGGTTGCTATTGGTAGCACTAATGTGACCATATGGTCTTATATGTGACCAAACATAATGACGTAGTACACATATTGGTCTGCATGGAAGTAATTTCTAAAGAGGGTAATTACACCATGTGGTCTGATTGTCCTACTTTCAGTAAATATTTGGGAATAGTGGAAGTCAGAATTTTTGGGTGGTTGCAGTGGATGTGAAATGAGTTTCCTGGAGGTCCACTATATTTGATTTCTTTTTATATTAAGCTGCAAGGTTCAATGACCTTTTAGTAGGGGACTTTAGCTATTTCATGCTCAGAGACATAAATTTAAGACCATCATTTACCTGGTGAGGAGGGCCTTGGTCTATATCTATATATTAAGGTATGATCAAGCCATTCAGCAATCAAGCTGGCCTCCAAGCTAGTCTGGCCTCAGATCTAGAAATCTAGGACAAAGCATTAAACTGGTCAACACTTATTTTATTGCCAATAATAGAGTGGTTTTGGGTTAATTTTGTGGTGCTAACTCCGAATATGACATTGGTTTTGCTAGATTGACAAAAAATGTAATGGTCAGCCAGCACCTCCTTACAAATCACATTGAAATTGTCTCAAATCGGACTACTACCAGTTTGTTTATAATAATGTTTTCCTTAATGTTTATGCCTCATGTTATTCCCCCTGGTATTTTTCTAACAATTTTGCTATTCTTTTCTAAATGCTGATATGTTGTCTTAGATATGACGTTGTAGATTTTTTTAAATGTGATTTCCTTTAGTTTTAAATTTGGTATGGTCTCTAGGTTTGAGCCACAAACCACAGGTTACATATTTTGCTGGTTTTCCTCCCCTCTATCAAATACTGTACTTTAACACTATGTTTTGGATTATTTTATTTTTTTCATCTCCATGGTCCCCCTTTTTTCTCCTTTCCTCCACTACCCTTAGCCCTTTCCCCCTACCAGTACTCCCTAGGTACCTATTTTCCCTGTCTCATCTTTTGTTCTTTTATTATATATTCCATTTACAGAGTATGTGCTTACTGACCCTAGTACTGTATGGTTACATTTCTCTCTCTAAAGGTGAGTGGTTTGAATTCCCCCAATAAACATCACCTAGCATTATCATTTCCACCTCCATATGGCAGATCTAGTGGCAGTGCAGCAGAATTAGTTTTCGACTAAAGCTCCCCCTCTCTTCCTAGGCAACTGTTTTCTGATATGTTACACAGACAACAGTCCCCTTAAGCATAATGAGGTTGCCATTATGTTTAACTCCAAAACCTCTTTTACGCTTAAATCTAACATTTAGGACAAAAATCATCATTCTTTTTGTCTCCCTCATAGATATGTCGGTCATAATTCTATTTCTCTATACCCCAATCTCGATCCTCCACTGCCCATTCTTAACTGAGCTCGGACCACATGGGTCCTCCCACAGCGTTTGTGAAGCTCCTTGCGGAGTACAGTGTCTATGATGTCTGGAGGTTCCATGCTCCTCTGGAGGAAGACTTTACGTACTACTACTCCATACATAACTAATACTCATGAATAGACTTAATCTCATCTGACAAATGGACTCTGGAAAACACTTTTTCAGTCCAGTTCCTCCCGATGTCGTGGTCCGATCATTCCCCTGTGACATAGACTTGGCAGTTTCCTCGACCTCAGGTTCCGCCTGGCTCATGGCACTTATCCCTACATTTGCTGCTACTGTTGGAAGCTAAAATGGCACCTAAGTAGACCTTAGACTTGTATACATCTACTAATTCTCCAGAGGACACTTCAATCTTTGACTTCTGGTGTACCTTGAAGGCTGTAGTACGGGGTGCTACTATACAGATGGGGGCGCAGATTAAGAGGACAAATTTTCAGCTTCAACATGAATTGGAGGCTAAGCTTGCCTCCTTAGAGTCTCAACAAGTCTCGTCCCTCAGGGGATCTTAAAACTCAGATAAGCCTTCTGAAAATCCAATTTCAGAAGTTGATGTTGACGCATTCTCACAATGCCCTTAACAGACTATGCCAGATATTTTGTGTCGTGGGTAACAGAGCTGGCAGACTTTTGGCCAGGAAGATGAGGGATCAATGGGCTCAAAATCATGCAAGAATCCATCAGTGTCAAACATATTATCAATGATAAGGGTGAGAGAGTTTCCAACTCATGTGATATCGCGTATGTGTTTGTGACTTATTATTCCAAACTAAACTAAACTATATGGACAAAAGTATTCAGTAGCTTGTCCATTACACCAACAGGGACTGTAATATATCCAAATACATATACTTTAATATGGAGTTGGTCCCACTTATGCAGCGATAACAGCTTCCACTTTTCTTGCAATAATTTCCACAAGATGTTGGAGTGTTTCTGTGGGAATTTGGGCATATGCATTCTGTAGAGCATTTTTGAGGTCAGACACTAATGTTGGACGAGAAGGCCTGGCTCACAATCTCAATTCCAGTTAATCTCAAAGGTGTTCAATGGGATTGAGGTCAGTTCTCTATGCGGGCCAGTCAAGTTCTTCCACACTGAACTCATCAACCCATGTCTTTGTAGTCCTTGCATTGTGCACTGGGGCACAGTCATGTTAGAATAGAAAAGGGCCTTACTCAAACTGTTGCCACAAAGTTGGAAGCATAGCATTGTCCAAAATGAATTGGTATGCTGAAGCATTAAGATTGCCCTTCACTGGAGATAAAGAGCCTAGCCCAAACCCTGAAAACCAGCCCCATACCATTATCCCTCCTCCACCAAACTTCACAGTTGACATAATGCAGTTGTCAAGCGCCATCCTCACTCGTTCACCTCTCACAGATGGGGACAGATGCCTTCCTCTACCTCGCATGACCACATCTCATAGCCAAGCAATGTGACGTTACTGTCAGGTTCCACTTCTGCCTGCCAGACGGCTCCTGTGCACATGCGTGCCCGTTGCTAGGAAACGGGATGTGCTTCTTCCCGCCATTTTGGCGGTCAGTGACATCACTGACTGCACTCTTTAGCCTCTATTTAAGGTTCACATGCTGCCAGAGTATTAGGTCATAACCTGCTCCAGCAACTGTATACTTGCTTGTCTCCTTCACTATCCTTTGCCTACAGATTTGGATTCTGACTGATACCTGTTACGACCCGGCTTCTTCACTATACTTCGCCTACTGATTTGGATCCTGATTGATACCTGTTACCAATATGGCTTGTTCACTGTTCTCTTCACCACCCACCTCACTAGCAACTGACTTGGAGGCCCGCGACCTGCACGCTTCTTGCAGCTGAGCCCATACTCCCTTGCAGAAGTCCCTGGTGAAAACCAGGAGCGTGTTTACACTCCACACCTTTTTGCTCAGTAATGCCAACTGCTGGTAGGTGACTGCCATCTCATCCTAGTGATACGTGACAGCAGTCAGGCAGGTAATGTTCTCCCGGCATTTGCCAAACCCAAACTCACCCATCTGCCTGCCAAATAGAGACACGAGATTCTCCACAGAACACCTTTCCACTGCTCCACACTCCATCTGACGCTTGGCTTTGGTCTTGGTGATGTGAGGCTTGCATGCAGCTGCTCGGTTATGGAAACCCATTCCATTAAGCTCCCGCCGCACAGTTTTTATGCTTACATTAATGCCAATTGAAGTTCGTAATGCTTGAGTTATGGAATCAACAGAGCACTGGCGACTTTTACACACCATGCGCCTTAGCAGTCGTTGACCCCGCACTGTGATTTTATGTGGCCTTCCGCTTCGTGTCTGAGTTGCTGTTTCAGCAGGGATGAAATTTCACGAACCATCTTATTACAAAGGTGGCATCCTATCACAGTACCATGCTTGAAGTCATTGAGCTCGTCAGAACAACTTATTTTGTATCACAAATGTTTGCAAATGGAGACTGCATGGCTAGGTGCTTGATTTTATATACCTTTGTCAACAGGTCTGATTGAAACACCTCACTTGAATAATTACTAGATGTTGCCAAATACTTTTGCTCCTTGCACGATTTACACCTGCAACGCAACTAGAGATTCAGGTTGGTTTTGGGTGGCCAAGAGTCAGACAATATGGGACAATAAGGGGAGATTCTCAGAGTAGTTGTGTTCCTCTGGCTGTTAATTTTCTTGCAAAGACTTGGCAGAAGCCTGGGCCCAGGAGAAGATATATATGTGCAGAATGTTGATACCAGCCTCAGTTGAGGTAATAATTTATGGACAGCGGTTCAACTTCACTGTGAAGTATAAGCGGTATACTATGGCCCCACTCACTAAGGGCCGCTGTTGCCAGTAAGTGATAGGAGCCACACGGCCACGGTCACCGCAGCGACTCGTTTATTACCCCGCTGAGTGTCCCGGCTGTCTCCTTGACGACTGGGACGTCACTTCCGCCAGCAGGTTCGACCGTTGCCAAGGCAATGGCCGGACGCCGATCCCCTGCACAGTTTGCCCCGTCAAATAGGACAGAAGGGCGCAAGTGCTGAAATCTCCTCAGCCTGTGGGCTGATTAATGTGGCCTTATTTAATTATTCATGGCATGTGTATTGTTACAGGGCTTAGCCTTGTCTGACCCAGTCTCCTGGCCTGCCACTGTGGGCCTGCATTACCAACCCACACTACACCTGGAGCTAAGTCCTGGGGGCATCTGAGTACCGATGAGCACATCAAGCTCTATGGGAAAGGCGGCTGCTATAGGTGAAGACCTCCGCCATCTAGTTCTGTGGGTTGGTGACCAGACCAGCAGCCTAACAGTAAGATGCATTTAAGTCTGGCTAAGGTCCCTGGAGACTAGTCCAGGAAAGGCTGCACGGTATACCAAAAGCTTTCTGATTTATAGAAGTGTTTTTGCTTTTTTATAATCTGCTGTTAAGTATAGAGATGTGTCTGATAAGTGTTGTGGATTGGGCATCCTATGTATCTGATCAAGCAATAGGCTCTGGTCTGAGTCCTGAGCTAAGTGAGACCAAAACATTTCCAATGTATAAGTTTGGAGATCTGCAGCTTATTTCAGGACCTCTCTTAATATCACAGTATTGTGGTGGGATGATGGATCTATAATCATTGTTTGCAGACTTGTCTTCAATTTTTTTGTAATTCTACTTTTTCCTCTCCAATCAGCTTTTTGTGAGAGCAGACAAATTACTCAAATTCCCTTCTATAGGTTCATAGGCTCATCTGTATGTTTGATCCATCCATCCAACTCTGTGATTACTGTCTCTCAATATCTGCCATAATATCTGATTCTAAAGATTGCAGGAGCATTTGCACTGCTCTGCATGTTAGGGTACATGTGCGCTACTGAGAAATGTTTTACTGTCAAAAACAAGTGTCACAGAGAACACAGAGACGAAAAGGTCACATCCGAAGGTAACAGAATTGACTATAAAATTACATTTAACGACCAGAGTGAATTATTTTGTTTGGTAAATATATTTCTCAATAATCACCTGGGAAAATCCTGTGTGAAACGTTGGTGCGGTCATTGACAGACAGGATTTTGTCTTTTATAGTGGGCACTGCAAATCAAATGCAACCCTGCTGTGACTTATTTGGTAGCGTGCTATATACTGTAGCTTCAGTACTATATAGAAATATGGGGGATCTGCGCTTCCCACGTGAAAGAGAGATGGGCAGCCAGGGGAACAAAACAGAGGAGATGGTCTCAAACTCTTAAATATAGCAATCCAAAAAACTAAATTCCCCAGCGCAAGGGGAGGGGCATAGAAGACAGTACAAGGATACAAAAGATATGAGCCAGACAATAGATTATGCTTAATTGTATTACAAAACTTGAACACAGTATGGTCAGAAAGAAAACTAATCTAATAGAAGGCAAACTTGCTGATTAAAACAAATAAAATATACACTTTATTTATCAATGATATAGTAGTGGAAAATTGTAGCTGTATGCCGAGAAATATATAAGTCTCTAATACAAGGGCACCAGCCGCCGCTCCATAGATATTATGTGATACCCTGGGTAAAGTCTCGAAAAAGTCCGTTCAAAGGTATATAAACCTCTTATTAAACATCCACCTCAACACATTGATAAGAAAAGGGTATATAAACCCCTTAATCCCCACAATTTGGGATGTGACTTATCGGCTCGAAATTATCCGCGAGCAATTTATGAGGACTGTCACTCACCGGACTGTGAGTGCTACTTCTCGTGTGTTTAGGAACCGTGGCCGTCCACCATCCTGAGGGTCTGCGCATGTGCAGCCCTTTCAAACCTTCAGTACATGTTCCTTTTGGTTAATTGGCTGATCAGGCAACACTCCCTATTTAAAGCACCTGAGATCAATACCTCGTTGCCTGATCTTGGAGTCTCATTCCCCATGAGCCTCTGAAGGTGTTTGTTGAAGAACCTTCTCCTATGATATGATTCTCAAGTCATTTCATGCATTGTTCAAAAGTATCTCCCATCCTCCCAGCCACATGGCAAGATTAGCTATTTTGCATGTGTTTGTAAAACCCCCCACACAACTCTGGTCAGTTTCAGATAACAGCTTTGAAGCCTGAGACAAAGGAGGGTGTTGGGACACTGGAAGGGACACATACATAGTGGGGAGAACCGACAGTGGTGATGACATCATCATCCCTGGACCCAAGAAGCTCCATGTGTGTGTGGTGAATCACCACACACATGCTGTTACTTGGGAGGCTGGGTGTTTCCAAGTTTGGACTATAAAAGTCCAGACCCGGGACCCTCTCTCTCTCTCTGGATGCCTGCTGCCCCTTGACAAAGAGCTCTACACTACACTGCAGGACATACACTAGGGATACATTACACTACGGATACACTACACTAGGGATACACTACACTGCAGAAAACATCTATAGGATTACAACACACTACTATATATATATTACACTAAGCTACAAGAAAGGATTCTATACTACAGGAACGTTCCCTACACTGCAGATAAGAATCGGACCGAGGATACAAGGACTTGATAAGTATCAATAATATATATATACCCATAGAGCTATATGTGTATTTGTAATGTGGATTTAACTATTTATATACATATAACTGTGTAGCTATTGTCTGATATCTGTGATAGTTAAATCAATTTTATAAATACTGATTCTTATTAAGGATACATATGCAAAGCTAGGATAGTGTAAGGAATAACGGTGGTGAACATAGGGTTAATGTTATATTTATATACTATGTTATGTTGAACAACGTTATGATATGTGTGTGAATTGTGAATACAAGCTTTTCTGTGTTAACAGTAAAATACTTTGATTTAAATACATACATATGTTGTGAGTATTGATTATTTATAACGAATATATACTGTGAAGTACTGCTGAGATACAGTGTTTATTGGATAAATAGTTCTGTAAAACTTGTGTTATTTAGTGTGGTCAAAAGACTGAGTAAGGCAACACTGTGTAAGGAAAAGTGCATAAAAGTGCGAGTTTTATAGCGAGTGTATCTAAGAATATAATTAAAGGATAGCGTGCGCATGTGAGGCGCTACCACAGGTCCTTTAACATTGGCGAGCTTAGCCCTGGCTGTTTTAATTGCAATATACTAGGATATAGTAGTGAAAATTGTTATATTGTTAATCTAATTCGGTAGAGGAGCGGGGACGAATAGCTTAGGTACAAAGGAGGTGATACTTATGTGTTATTAGCGTACGCTTTCTCTGGAAAGAGGTTTGGACAGATAACATTGTTTTACTTGAGGCCTAGAAGAAATACAATCAATTACAGCGAATCTAGTTTAAAATTTAAAGTTTCTTGGATACTCGTTGTTTTATTTCTTTCTTTAAGAAGGAACGGTTCGTCGCACTGTGAGCGTTTGTGAGAAACGTGGATTCACTTTTCAAGGTTGCAACAGTCATTTGGAAGGGTCCTGCTGAGAGGGGAAAGACGTTCCTGAACTGATAAGGATCTTTCTGGAAGCAGCATTATTACGTCTCAGAGGCTTAAGGGGACCTGTATTACTACAGTGAGAAGTAACACTCAACACAGAACAAAAATGACTTCTGTATCTGGACAGGCGAGTATGAGTTTTATTACCATTGAGAAGTTGTCAGCAAATAGTATGTTTAACCCAGTGATTCCTAATAACTACACATCTGCTGAAACATTATGGGCAACACTTTTAGAACAGGCTTATACACATGATGCGCTGTGTATTAATAGGAGAACCGTGTTCAACAAAAAAACTAAACGTCTCCAAATGTTAGCTAAATTGGTACATGCTTATGAAGATAGGATTTGGACATCTGAACACGCTGAGATGATACTTAAAAACAAAAAGGGCACTGATGCAAATTCTCATTGCCAGTGCTGCATTGAAAAGGTTAAAAGTGTTTCCATACTTGAAGCACAATTGGAAGACAAAGATATGGCCAATATAGATAGGGGAAGACAGATTTGTATGCTCAATTCCCAAATATTAGAGAAAGAAAAATATTACACAGATGTTGATAAGGAATTGGCAGAACTGTATACAGAAATCAATGTATTCAGGGATAAGGTAGCATCTAATGAAGTTCTAATTGCTGAATTACAAAGTGATTTAATCAATAGAGCACAAATGATAACCAATATGCAAAAAATTATCAATGAGTTATCACCCTTCTCCACAACACAGAATACATCCATGGCTAGAAAGCAGGTATGTATAACAGATAAGAGAAGCAGTGAAACAGGGAGTATAGGACATAATATACATATGCCCATACTTTCTCCTGTGATAGATCAGCGAAATCCAATAGCCTCAGTGGCTGACCCTGTAGCACGCACATTAACTTATTCCCCAACACCCATGGGGAATGTCTCTAATGGTCGTGCGCAATTTGCGGATGATCAAGTTTTTGGCCTAGGCAGTGGTTGGGAAACTGTACATACCGCTTCTACACCACAAACAAGTCACGGTAATGGCACAGGATTGCATGTTTCCCATCGAAATTATAGTATGGAGAAGACGTAAAGTTCTCTGGGTCCACGTTGATCAAGTGAAAACCACGCAAGCCTCCTTAACTCAATAGAGTGCTTCTGTGCTCATTGAGATGGGTAGATTGAGAAGTCATATCCCTTCCAAATAAAATAAAAAAAAAGTTTTAACTGATCATTGAGAACCAAAATGTAAGGAAAGGAAAATCCTAGAGCCCTACCCTGATTACATCTTGTACTGTATATGCAACTAACAGCGCTCCAAGAGGGACACTCCTCCGAGGAGCATATTTTACTCTTTCTCCCACTGTAGGTGTGGATGTAGCGGAGGAGATGGGAAGAACACCAGCAACCCCAGAGAAGCGACTAGGTACCCATCCAGATACTACTGTGTGGCTTCAGAAAATCCTGCTCGGTTTTGGTCCAGAACTCAAGAATTGGCTGCTCGACTTCGGGAAGGAAGAAGACATACTGCAGAAACTTTCTGGGAATCAAGCTACAATCAAGCTGGAATATGATGCCAAAGTATCATTTTCTCATTCATCCCATAATAGTTCTCATTATATTGGTATTAGTAACACATGAAGACTAAAGGACAACAAATGATGAACTATTAAGGAAAGGGGGGGTATGGACTTTGCAGGCATCATGGACTTTGCAGGCATCATGGACTTTGCAGGCATCATGGACTTTGCAGGCATGGGATCTGTTTTACATGAATGTCTTTGTTTTTTTTATTATTCCTTTGTGCCTTTTTCTCCTTTCTTCTCTCCTGCTCTTCACACCCTTGGGGAAAGGGTGGTTTTTTTTTCCACTATGGTTCCCCCTCTAGGAGGTTTTTTTCCTGTTGTGCGCCAATAACATAAGAGGTTTTTTTTTATCTCCTCCATAGTTGGTAGGGAGAGGAAGAGAGAGTTGAAAATTATCGGGGTCTCTCTCTCTCCCTCTCTCTTTATTTTTTTTTAGTTCACCACCAAATCTAGGGACAGGTAACTTCTTACTTGTAGTGTCGGTTTTCCGACAACAGGGGGACTGTTGAAGAACCTTCTCCTATGATATGATTCTCAAGTCATTTCATGCATTGTTCAAAAGTATCTCCCATCCTCCCAGCCACATGGCAAGATTAGCTATTTTGCATGTGTTTGTAAAACCCCCCACACAACTCTGGTCAGTTTCAGATAACAGCTTTGAAGCCTGAGACAAAGGAGGGTGTTGGGACACTGGAAGGGACACATACATAGTGGGGAGAACCGACAGTGGTGATGACATCATCATCCCTGGACCCAAGAAGCTCCATGTGTGTGTGGTGAATCACCACACACATGCTGTTACTTGGGAGGCTGGGTGTTTCCAAGTTTGGACTATAAAAGTCCAGACCCGGGACCCTCTCTCTCTCTCTGGATGCCTGCTGCCCCTTGACAAAGAGCTCTACACTACACTGCAGGACATACACTAGGGATACATTACACTACGGATACACTACACTAGGGATACACTACACTGCAGAAAACATCTATAGGATTACAACACACTACTATATATATATTACACTAAGCTACAAGAAAGGATTCTATACTACAGGAACGTTCCCTACACTGCAGATAAGAATCGGACCGAGGATACAAGGACTTGATAAGTATCAATAATATATATATACCCATAGAGCTATATGTGTATTTGTAATGTGGATTTAACTATTTATATACATATAACTGTGTAGCTATTGTCTGATATCTGTGATAGTTAAATCAATTTTATAAATACTGATTCTTATTAAGGATACATATGCAAAGCTAGGATAGTGTAAGGAATAACGGTGGTGAACATAGGGTTAATGTTATATTTATATACTATGTTATGTTGAACAACGTTATGATATGTGTGTGAATTGTGAATACAAGCTTTTCTGTGTTAACAGTAAAATACTTTGATTTAAATACATACATATGTTGTGAGTATTGATTATTTATAACGAATATATACTGTGAAGTACTGCTGAGATACAGTGTTTATTGGATAAATAGTTCTGTAAAACTTGTGTTATTTAGTGTGGTCAAAAGACTGAGTAAGGCAACACTGTGTAAGGAAAAGTGCATAAAAGTGCGAGTTTTATAGCGAGTGTATCTAAGAATATAATTAAAGGATAGCGTGCGCATGTGAGGCGCTACCACAGGTCCTTTAACAGTGTTCCTGTGTTTCCTCGTGTGTTCAGCTCCTGCTGATTCCTGTTGTTCGTTTGTGGTTTCCAGACCACTTCAACTCTCCTGTGTTTCATCGTTACTGCACCAGCTGATTCCTATCCGCTGCCTCCGTGCTTCTACAGTTTCCAGACCACTTCAACTCTCGTGTGTTTAATCGTTACTGCACCAGCTGATTCCTATCCGCTGCCTCCGTGCTTCTACAGTTTCCAGACCACTTCAACTCTCCCGTGTTTCATCGTGACTGCACTAGCTGATTCCTATCCGCTGCCTCCGTGTATCTGCAGTGCCCTGCTCATCGCAACCATCCAGTACTCCTCGTGTCTGCAGCCAGCTGATCCGCTCTCCGTGCTTCTACAGTGTCTCCGCTTGTGTCAACTCGCCTGTCTGCATTGGATCAACGCTCCGCTGCTTTCATCTCGGCTAGACCATCTCTACTCTTCAGTGTTCTCCAGGTGTCCAGTTCTATATACTACTGCTTCCTGAGTATTGTTTCCATCCCTGCTGGTCTACCTACCTGTGCGCTGCACCTACTTGATTACCGCTTCCACCCTCCTGGGACTTCGTATCCTGCCGGCCTCCAGCCGTTCAGGTATCCCTGCACTTCTGTCTGACAGCCTGCTCTCCTGAACCACGGTATGCATACTTCTCATTGACTGTGCTGGTGTATTGCATATCTTGCTGGACTGAGTTGTTCTCCTCTGGAGTTTCCTATCCGCTGAGACTATTGCCATCATTTGACTGTGTTACCTTTTAGCCTGGATAGTTCTTGTGACTTTGTATAATTGTGCAGTGCTGTTCAGTTATTACTATTTTGTGCATATCATCGTGGGATCAAGTTCAGTGTGCCCGTGTATACTCTGCATTGCATTTACCTCCCCGTGCTCCTCCTCACAGATATATTTCAGTGGTACAACTTGCTAGAGGCAGCCCACTGTTCCCTGTTTCCTGAGTCACCAGTTTCCTGTATCCTTTCACATAGCAGTGGTACAACTTGCTAACGCAGACCATTGACTTCCCGGATACCTTCACCTGGATTCCATTCCCTCACCTAGACAGCGGTACCACTTGCTATACGCAGACCGCTGACTCTCATCACCTCCTCGTTACTTCTGGACATTCCTCCTCACTATAGCAGTGGTACAACTTGCTATCCGCAGACCACTGACTACCCTCACGTTTCCTTGTCCATCCAGTTCCTCGTGTACAATTATCTATATATTACCAGTGCTGCTAGTCATAGACTTTCCACGAGCATTCTCTTACCATCTGCTGTCTCCTGTTCCGTTATCACCCCGCTACCAGAGTACCATATTACCACCTATACTGCTCTGGTAAGTCCATCATCTGGTGATACCTGGGTAAAGACTCCTAGTGCCCGTGACAAGGACATAGCGAAAAGAGGTTTCCAAAAAGGGCCTAAGAAAGCCTTTTCTGAGCTCAACAGTACTAAACAGGAGTTTATCAACAATCTTAACTACCTTAGTAACTATTAAGCAGTGGATCAGACTTCCCCGCGGTAGTCCCCTGTTGATCTAGATGTTGAACAAAATATAGATATTTTTTTAGGACTAGCCAAAAGCATCTCACCCCCAGCCCTGTCAAACGTGCGAACTGTACCCACACAATTATGTCTAAAAAGAAGAAGGGACTCCATAGACCGAGAAGATATAGGGGAGGCCGAAGACACAGGAGCAAGACCAAAAACAAGGAAGCAGACTTAATACAAAGTGGCATTTTCAATCTTAGCCAAACCCAACTTACTGCTCCACAGACGCAGATATTGGGAAAAGGTCTTAAATTTGCTCCTGATAAAGGACTGAATAAGTTTGATACCTACATTGATGTTCATAAATATATTAGGAGGATTACTCTAAAGAAGTTTTTTGCAGATCTATGGCAAACAGTACCTCAAACAAAGGAACTGACCCGTTTGTACACACTAATCTGAAAAACAAGTCCACTTTTTATCCTTGATACGTCAAGGGTCCATTCATTAGTACATTTGAAAAAATCATATATTTGTTTTATTTGTTTTAATCATCAACTTTGCCTTCTATTAGATTAGTTTTCTTTCTGACCATAGTGTGTCCAAGTTTTGTAATACAATTAAGCATAATCTATTATCTGGCTCATATCTTTTGTATCCTTGTACTGTCTTCTATGCCCCTCCCCTTGCGCTGGGGAATTTAGTTTTTTGTAGCTTCAGTACTGTCTGGGCCTCCCTATCTCATGCCATTTTGTGTACTTTCTCTGCAGCTGTTCGCTCTCATGATACAAACACTGGCTGATCCGTCTTGTTCATTATGTCACAGAGAAGTGGCTGATAATGTTCAGTGTTGATGTTTGATGCCTTTTGCAGTGTATTATGTGAGTTGTAGCTTACTGCCACAATCATTGCACATGGTGATGTGATATGACAGCAATCTCCCTTTCTCCCACTGTAACTGTACTTTTAAAAGATAGGAAGCAAGAAAACTGTTATTAGGAATCACAATGCTCTTATGAGTGTTATGTCTGGAGTTACCATAATAAAACAAAAGCAGGATAGAGTCTTTGGTAAATAACAGCTTTATTATAAATATTAATTAATAATAAAATGATCCTTTACATTCCATCAACTTACAGTATGAGCAGACATGACAACAAATACATCTATATTTAGACACACACGTGTCACTTTCCATGTAAAGTAAATGAATGACACGCATACAGTGACAGGTCCTTACATCTTGCTCACTAGCTCTGGAAACCTTGCACCAGAGACTGAACTGTACATTAATCTCTTTTATTATAAAACTCCTATCTTTACACTATAAGCCTGTCACATTATTTTGTAGATAAGTTTGCTGTATAAGTGTGAAATAATTTTCATATCTCCTCTGCCTGAAATATTCTTGCGGGAGAAGGCAGTCACGTTGGTCAGCTTCATCTCCAACACTCATACAGAGACACCTGTCAGTGAAGAGAATTATATGGCCTCTCACCGGGCAGGTACCTGATCCTTTAATCAAAGATCTATTTAAATAGATGGCATCAGGGGGGTGTGGTTTGGCAGCCATACTGGAAGGACAGGAACTTCCAGAGCTCTCCCTTGGCCTCGCAATCCGGTGGATCAATAGCAGTTTTGGCCACCTAAAAAAGAAAAAAATACACTGAGGAGCATAATCGGAGCCCAGGGGTTCACTGGAGCCCAACTGCCGCCATAGAAACTCCCCCCATCGGAACTCCCGCTGCTCAGCGCGGCCAGCGGGGATTTGGCGCGATCACCACCGTCTGGCTGGACCCTGCACGGGCTGTTACCTTCATCCTGGGGCCCTCCCCAGCCACCTGGCACCCCTCCACACTTACCAGAGCCTCCAGTTCGAGGTCCCGCGAAAACTGGAAGTGCCCGTGCCTCCGCACTTCCGGTTTCGGCAGCGGCAGCGGAGACGGGCTGTCCCTATCCATCCCGGCCAGCGGAGCTAAGCAGTGAGTGGGGGCAGGCTGTGGTGGACTCGGGGAGCCTTTCCCAACCCTGGGGGACACTGTCATCTCTCCAGAGCTCCAGGGCTCTAACTTCCGGTCGTCGGAGGGGGGTACTTCCGGTCAGCGGTTGCTGGGGCTCAAAGTACCATTAGGATATCTGGCTTTACACCCTCTTCTCCCCTACATCACCAAGGAGTGCCTGGCAAAGACTGAGGCAATAGGAGATCCACCTCAGCCCATCTCCCCCCTTGGGCTGCAGACAAAGCACAGCTCAAGCCGGCTGGTGAGGTTCCCCTGCTATGATATGCCCCCCCTTGTGACCCTGACAGGGTTGCGCAGTCCAATGGAAGCCTTTTGAAGTGTTACAGCGCATTCCCACCCGCGGGGTACCCTTTTGAAATTCTAT
Source organism: Mixophyes fleayi (assembly GCF_038048845.1). NCBI lineage: Eukaryota > Metazoa > Chordata > Amphibia > Anura > Limnodynastidae > Mixophyes > Mixophyes fleayi. The sequence goes on from NC_134402.1 coordinate 358,741,034, forward strand.
CTACGCAAAATTTATCTACAGATCTTGAGGTCCTGAAGCTGTGCCTAGGCAATCATGCCTCCTAAAAAGCTTAAACCTACTACTACTGCCTTGGCTCCTCCGATCAAATTTCAACCGAAACCGAAATCAACAACGACCTCGCCTTCTACACCAAAAGGCTCGTCTCCGTCACGTCAGACACCAGAACCGGCAGCCTCCGCTCTGAGCACTTCGCTGCCTGACCAAGGCCCTGATACAGCTCAAGATGCACCACTGACAGTCCGTGCCTTACATCAGATGCTGACAGCACTAAGGGCGGACCTGACCTCTGAGGTTAAAGCAGCGATCGGGGGTCTGAAAACTGATGTGACGGAACTGGGAGATCGCACAGACCATCTGGAGACGAAGATGGGGGAACTGGTGTCTTCGCACAACGACCTCTATTCCTCACACAACGCTCTTAGCTCATCGCATAACTCCCTACAAAGCGAAGTCATGTCTCTAAGGGAAAAGGTCGCAGATCTGGAGGATCGCTCTCGCAGAAATAACATTAAGATAAGGGGCATACCGGAATCTATTGCAAATCCTGATCTTCAGAGCTATGCTGTTTCCCTATTCAGCAGACTTCTTCCTTCGCTGGATGCTAATGACTTTTTGATAGATCGTATACATCGCCTCCCGCGTCCACGTACTGCTCCAGGGAATGTCCCGAGAGACACTCTGCTCAGGGTCCACTTCTATCATGTCAAAGAGGCGATCCTTAGAGCGGCTCGGGATCCTAGCAGCGAGGCATCCCTCGGAGATCTTCAGCTTTTCCAGGACCTCTCACTTACCACCATCAACCAAAGGCGAAGTCTTCAATCAATCACGTCAGCTCTGAGGGCCAACAACATCACCTACAGATGGGGCTTCCCCGTGAAATTGCTGGTTCGCTACGAAGACTCTACTTATGTCATCTCCTCCGTGGAGGCAGGCATCAAGTTGTTGGAGGAGTGGCGCATCCCCCTACCGTCTGGATCTTCTGCAGCCAGGCCCCCTCCACAGGCTGAATGGACCCAGGTTTCCAGAGACTGAGTTGTATTCCTATTTTCTATGTTGAAGTCTCATGGGACCTAATCCTGATTTGATAAGTATAACTATAAGTAATATTAGCAATTCCGTTTAACTTAGATATGTTCTATCGAGTTTCATGTTTCTAGGGTGTGGCTGCCGGGATACCCATGGAGGTAGAAGCTTAGTCTTGTGCCCAGGGGCAGATACCCCTTGTGGTGGCCCGCCCGCCCGCAGGAGGCTGGTCCTCTCACGGGGGGGATGGGTCAGAAATGGACTGCTTCCATGGGGGCCCGGAGGTGGTTGTACCCCATAGAGTTTGTCCTAAATCTATCTTTGTGGTTGTTGTAATGCTATTTATAATTACTCTTGCTGTTCTTTATTCTTATTTTTATATTTTTTTATTTTTATTTTGGGTGTTCCGCGGGTGGGAATGTGTTCCAACTACCCCCCCACATGTTAAACAATTTGTCACACTCTTACCCATGTGGCAAATACTCTGACCCAGTTCCTCGGGTCAATCCATCCCACCATTTTCCTCGTTCCCTTCTCCCCCTCCCTTTTAATCCCCCCCTTCTTCTTCCCAGTCACTCCAGAACTAAATTTCCAGAGCAATACTTACTCTCGTTCTGTATATCGTATCACCATGACCCTTTAGAATATGGTTAAGTTCTATACCTTAAACACTAAAGGTCTTAACTCCCCTAACAAACGCCGCCTAGCGCTCACCACATTTCATAAACAAAAAGCAGACGTTGTGGCTCTCCAAGAAACCCATTTCTCCTCCCATGCCCCACCGCAGCTGAGGGACTCGAGATATCCGTTAGGTTACTTTGCAAATGGCCCTTTTAAAAGAAATGGAGTAGCTGTTCCCTTTAGCGCCCGTGTACACTTCCAACTCCATTTAAAACTAGAAGATAAGTCGGGGAGGTACATCATCCTGACAGGCCTCCTAGAGGACAAGCCAATAACTATAGTTTCATTATATGCGCCAAACTCCCGTCAAATTCCCTTCCTGAAGGCCTTGTGTGAGGAAGTACAAAAAGTCCGAAAGGGCCACTTGGTGTTATTGGGAGACTTTAATCTGACTTTGGACCCGAAGGTCGATAAGTCCAGGCCTCAGAGGTCATCCGGTCCTGACCCTACCCTTGGCCCCTCCACTGCCTTCCGTAAGCTATTAGCGGAATATGACCTTTACGATATTTGGCGGGCGCAGTGCCCGGGTGCTCGTGAATATACCTTTCACTCAATGGCCCACAACACCTATTCTAGAATAGACATGATTTTGTCGGATAAGTGGACACTTCAGCATACTGACTCCATCAATATCCTCCCTATTACGTGGTCTGATCATGCCCCGATGGAATGGTCCTGGAGTCTATGTATTGCCAGAGCTCCTCCAAGACCTTGGCGTATGCCGGCCTACCTACTCACTTCACTGGAAGCTAGGACTGCTCTCTCGGAGGCATTGTCACAATACATTCAATTAAACAACCCAGCTAACACTTCCCTTTCGACACATTGGTGTGCCCTGAAGGCAGTCGTTAGAGGTGCTGCTATTCAAATTGGGGCCCGCCTAAAGAGGCAATACCTTCTACGCCAACGAACACTCGAGTCTGACCTAGCGAGATTAGAGCTTCAAAACCAAACACGTCCATCTAAAACCTTACAAAGAGAAATTAATGAGTTGAGGAAACAGCTAAATAATATTTTCATATCTCGCATGAAATCCTCCTTACTCAAGCTGAGGCAAAAATTCTACACAATGGGTAATAGGGCCAGTCGTCTCCTAGCCCGAAAATTAAGAGGCAAGCAAGCTAGGAATCGTATTAAAGTATTGCACGGTCCTAGAGGTAACAAGATATATAACCCAGCGGCTATAGCTAACCAGTTCGCCAAATTTTACTCTAAACTTTATAATCTCCAGGACGATGACAATGTTTTTAAACCATCTGAGGCGTCCATTTCCGCATTCCTCCAACACCTAGACCTTCCCTTGTTAGATGCCGATAGCTTACAATTGCTTAATCTCCCATGGACCCAGGGAGAGGTTGAGAGAATCATTAAATCCCTCCCAAAAGATAAGGCTCCTGGCCCGGATGGTTTCATTAATGCATTCTATAGTGCCTTCGGGACCGAAGTTTCCCCTCTCCTCACTAACCTGTATAATAGCGTTTCAGAGGGTGGGGGCTTCCCAACAGAGATGTTGGAAGCACAGATTATTACTATACCTAAACCGGGCAAGGACCACTCAGACTGTAAGAACTATAGACCAATAGCATTGCTTAATACAGACCTGAAAATTTATGCTAGATTGCTTGCTGACCGTCTGAATCCCCTCTTACCACAACTGATACATCCGGACCAGGTAGGCTTTGTAGTAGGCCGTCAGGCCTCGGATAACACCCGACGCATATTAAATGTCGTGGACCTTCTCTCTGGGTCCTCGGAGGAAGCTATTCTGCTCTCTTTAGACGCAGAAAAGGCCTTTGACAGACTTCACTGGAAGTACATGAAGGAGGTTTTGCGTAAGTTTGGTATACAGGGAAGAGTTCTTCACTCCATATTAGCTCTTTATCAAGACCCCTCCGCTAAAATCTTCAGTAACGGTTTCCTATCATCCTCATTTCCCATCACTAATGGCACGAGGCAGGGGTGCCCCCTTTCCCCGTTAATGTACGTCTTGGCTATAGAACCCCTGGCCCATACAATCCGGCAGGCGGATAACTTCCCAGGTATTAACATCCATCCACATAGACAGAAGGTATGCCTATTTGCTGATGATGTTTTTCTGTTTGTAACCAGCCCGGAGACCTCGTTGATAATTTTGAAGCATATCATAGACCGGTTTAGCGAAGCATCATTCTATAAATTGAACATTACAAAATCTGAAGCCCTTCCTATCAATATACCACAATCTTCCCTTTCAAGCTTACAAAAGAAATTTCCTTTTGTGTGGGTTAAAGATTCCTTATCATATTTAGGTATTTATATTCCGGCAAATTTATCTGCGGTGTTTGAAGTGAATTTTTCCCCGATTTATCTTCACCTCTCCACACTGGCTAAGAACTGGATTGACTTTGAGGTCTCCTGGCTGGGGCGCATAGCGGCTTTTAAGATGATGCTGCTACCAAAACTTATGTATATTTTCCGTACCATACCCTATATTATGCCAAAACGAATGATGGATAGGTTTCACACTCTGATGATGTCATACGTCTGGAGGCAGAAACGCCCCCTCCTTACATATAAACGTATGTCTTTACCAAAGTCAAGAGGCGGCCTATTGCTTCCCAGCTTAACACTTTACCAGGATGCCTGTGTTCTGAGTTGCCTCCGTGACTGGTCGCTACCCCTTGCAGCTAAGCCGTGGGTTGATATCGAGAGATCTTTATACGTAGGATTCCCCCTGCTGGATCTTCTTTGGGTTCCTAGGCCGGACCGCCCACCAGGTGCCCGTAAATTACTCTCTATCTCGGATGCCTTACGGGTATGGGATAGATTTATTGGGTTGCACAAGGACGTTGTACTCCCCTCTCGCAATCTTTCCCTCCAAGCACTGTCCAAACTCATGCCGGATATCAATATTACTGTATGGAAAAATAGAGGGATAGTCTCACTGGCGGATATGTTTGCGCAGACCCTTTTCCTCCCCTTCGACGTGCTTAGGGACAAATACAATCTGCCTCAGTCTGAGATGTTTAAATATATGAGAATTAGACATTGGGTGGGGGCGTCTTCCAGGACCCCCCAAGCCTTGTCCACATTTCCAGCTCAGGTCCTAGATAGATTAACAAAGGCAGGCAGTAGGGGAGGAATAACATTCTGGTACCGCTATTCCCAGTCCCTGGTCCCAGCCTCCAAGACTCCGACTCAGGCACGCTGGGAAGCAGATATTGGTATGACTCTCTCCCTCCAGCAGTGGGAAAAGATCTACATTTCCTCACACCGCATGTCTAGATGCATCAATCACACCGAAATGCATGTTAAGCTCCTCAATCGGCTCTACCTCACCCCGGATCGCCTTCATAAGATATGGCCAAGTCAGTCTAAACTCTGCTGGCGTCAATGTGGTCAGATAGCAGATGTTTATCATGTCTTTTGGACATGCCCGGTGATCCAGACGTTCTGGGGCGAGTTATCCGCTTTGATTTCGGAGGTCTTGCGAGTTTCTGTCCCTCTTGACCCGAAGGTAGCCCTCCTACATATATATCAGCCTGTGGGTCCTAGCTATAAGCGCTATGTATTAGGACACATACTAATAGCCGCTAGAGCAGCAATAGCTCAGAACTGGAAGTCCCCTGCTCCCCCCAGCATCACTAAGGTCGTGTCTAAGATCCAGTATAGTTTTGAAATGGAAACTACGGATGTGCCCTATACGTCATCAGCCTCCAATCCAATTTTCAAATGGTTTAGCTGGCACGAATATGTTACAGAGGGCTCTGGTAGAGCACGAGTAGCTTCAAATACTTCACCCCCTTCCTCCCCAGCAGCCCTCATAGAGGAACCCCAGCCTAAAGAATAGGCTCTGCCTGTGGGTTATCTGCACTACCTAGGTATTAATACCTCCCCATCTGGTGTACCATGAGAAAGACCAATGTGTATATGTTATTTCTGTTTCTCAAAGTAACGTGCATGCTATAAGATTGCTGTTTCAATTGAGTGACCCCCCCCCCCTTTTGTTTGTTTCCCCAACTGTGCTTGTTACCCTTTCTTTTTTCTGTACCCAATTTAACTTTGAAAAACTCAATAAAAATCTATTGAAGTAAAAAAAAAAAAAATAGATGGCATCATTTACGCTTCTGTTTTGTTGAAGTTTAATAATTGGACGAAGGTGGTAATCAATAATTTTGGTACACTGCAATCAGTTGCGATGCGATTAATACGCAACATAATTATTATTGTAACAACCTTTAAATAAGTTTAATATATTTTCTATCTTTTAATATAAAATATAAAGTGGTGAAGAAGCTAATTAATGTTTCCAACATTTAAATTGCATCGAGTTTGGTATTATTCTGTTCGCAGTTGCATGAGAACGCTTCCGGTATTATTTATGCAGCGTTCACACCTTGTGAATGCTAGTTATAAATAATATCACTTTTCATACACCAATTAGCAAGTCCAGAGAGGTCATAAAAGAACCGGTTTAGAGGCGGGAGCCTGAGGAAAGACACCTGGCCACTTCAAGGAACAGTGACCAATGGCACAATGAGTTCTTGGGAGGTCAAGGCCCATCGACTTCTGTATGTGGACCTTAATACTGTAACTGCGTATCTTTATGATGTCAATGCTTTTTACAACTGTACAGTGTATACATTATTCACCTCTGGCTTTAGAAACCAGAGCGTTCTGATAGAAGCTTGTGTTAGGGCTAATAGCATAAGTGTATGCATTCCAAGCTTTGCCTTGTAATACTTTGCAAATAAAACCTTTGTGGGGCAGCACGGTGGCGTAGTGGTTAGCACTTCTGCCTTACATGAGTTCAATTCCCGACCATGGCCTTATCTGTGAGGAGTTTGTATGTTCTTCCCGTGTTTGCGTGTGTTTTCTCTGGGTGCTCCGGTTTCCTCCCACACTCCAAAAACATACTGGTAGGTTAATTGGCTGTTAAATTGACCCTAGTCTCTCTCTCTGACTGTGTCTCTGTGTGTGTGTGTGTGTGTGTGTGTATGTTAGGGAATTTAGACTGTAAGCTCCAATGGGGCAGGGACTGATGTGAGTGAGTTCTCTGTACAGCGCTGCGGAATTAGTGGCACTATATAAATAAATGGTGATGATGATGATGATGATGCTTTGGAACCACAGTGATCACATTGGAGAATCTTTATTTTATACGATACTACGGACGTAACAGTTTGCAGACCATGCATTTTAATGAAATCCACATGGATATATGTGTGTCAAAATGCCTATCGTGTACGTTTTGTTCAGCACAATGAGCAGGCCTCAGTATATCGTGGGCAAAATAGGCAAATTATATTTAACTGTTAGTAGCCCTTACAATGGGTTAATTCCTTGATCAGCTGTGCAGGGACAGGAAAAGGAAAACACCTCCAGAGGGTATATAGTGTGAATCCCCCTCCTCCTATGTGTCTTTGAATAACTTCCCAGGCTATCCCTGTAAAATATAAACAGACAACATGGGCGTGAATATCGGGGCTGTCATTGAGTATTCATGAAAACATAATGAACAGATAAACATAAATTGCCTTTTTCCTCTTTATACTCCATGGCAGCCCTTTCAATAGAATGTACCCAATTTGTATCAATGTAGGGTGGGCTCATAATTGAGCCAACACTGAATTTGTGATGCAAATAAACAATTTAATTGATCCACTGCCTGAAGGATCTTCCTTCTGAACTGGACATCCATTGAGGAAACCACATCAAGATGATGATGTCTTGTAACAATAGGAAGAGATGACCTCTGCTCTGCAGAGTTCACCCACTGAGGCCTGAACGTTGCATGCCCAAGAGGATGCTATGGTCCCTATGGAGTGGGCCCTTATGATTTCAGACAACTTACATCCTTTCCCCCTATAGGCCTGTGCAATAATTTCTCAGATGCATTTTGCGAGAATATGTCACATATAGCACATGTCCTTGTCTTACTTCTGTAGAAAGGACAAAGGGCTCGTTCGTATTTCTAACTTACTTTCTTCTGGTTAAATCTAAATTGCTCTTACAAGGCTCAGGGTAGGGAATAATTTTTACCTTTCCTTGGTTGGCTGTGAACAGAGAGCTGGAAGTATGATCTCTTGATTAATGTGAAAAGTGGAAACTACCTTTGGTAAGAAGGCAAGATTAGCATTCTAGCATCACTACCTTATAAGAAAGAATGTTCTAAAATGGTTCCTAACACACAAAGCATTCCCTGACAGATGTGATTGCTACTAGAAGTAATACTGAGCATAACTCTTAAGAGGGACATCTTTTTACTGTTCAAAAGTATTTGACATCAAACCTTCCAGGACAAGATTAAGATCCCAGGGTGCAACAAATGACCTTATATATGGATTAATTACCTTCAGTGCTTGAAAGAACTACATCACATAATCAGTTGTTGTCAAATTTCTGTCCAGCAGAATTCTAAGTGCTGATACCTGAACTTAGAATATTAGGTGCAAGGCCTTTCTCTAAAACTTCCCAAAGGAAATCAAGAATTTGAGGAATGCTGGCAGATGCCAGATTATTCTATTTAGGTTTGCACCATAGAATAAATCTGTTCCACATCCTCTAATAGCAGAAGCATTATGTATTTTGGCCTGCATCATTATGTCAGTCGCCTTATTGGAAGGGTTTTTCTAGGACCATTTCCCATGGTATTGTTAATCATGGCCGACAAGGTCAAAATGAAAATAAATTAAATAGACACCGTCGTGCCCAATCAGGGCTCGCTGTGGTGCCAAAATTCAAACAGACGGAAGTGAGCAGGGATTGGCCCACTTTTCCGGCTGCCGCTCAGATTATTATGCTTGTCCATTTTTCCTACTTCGAACACATCAACATCAAGAACTGACTGTTCACTAATATAGATTATATATATTATAGTATAATATATCCCACCTTGGTATGTGATATAATCAAAGTTATTCCCTTCACTTGTCACAAGATTGTCAAGAAACCCTCTGATCTGTCCTAATATCTATTGTAATTGATAGTTGAAGGCATTTCTAATTGTGTCACAGGAGTGTAAGTCTGAGCTCTGGTAGCACAGAGTGAGTAAAATATGTGTTGTGTAAATAGTGTAACTGCCCTGCACAAAAAATGTGCTAAAATTTATATTGTGCCAACACATCTGTGGAAAAGGAAATTAAAATATGTATGAGAACCTCATTGGTGTGTGCAGTGGTTGGAGTAATTGTGTGCCATGGTACCCTTTAGTTTATAGTAAAGAATCAAGCTTCATGATTTTAACCAGAATATGCCCCTGTGTATGTTTTCAGAACAATGTTTTAAATAAAGAATAGAGCCATTGGTCCTAAAAACAGAACATTATTTACCTTTACCTTTGTAAAATGCACCCGTTCGCACCAGAACACACACATGAAGTGAACAGACCATTAAACATATAATAATCTATGAGTGGCTATTCAAACTGTTGGGAGAAGACCTCAGTGTCTGATCCTGGATTATCCTGTGACAACAAAGTCACTAGGAAGAGGTGCAGAGAGCAGAGATTATAATTGTCACATACAAGGTCCAATTGTTGCACACCATGCTATAGGAACACACATTAATTCTATCAATATATTTGCACACATGGGGCCTGATTTATCGACGCATGCATTCTGAGTGCAACCTCCATTTAATATTAAACGCACCTATTTATGCTTTGCGTACTCCTGAATTCATCAACATGGACTGATCAACCATTAGGCTGATCAGGCTGCAGCCTGGGGCACTGGGTCCTTAGATGATTTCACCGGGGGGGGGGGGGGGGTAATGAAGTGGCTGGGAGGGGTTAATGAAGTGGCTGGGGGGGGGTTAATGAAGTGACTAAGGGAGGGAGGTTAATTAAGTGAGTGAGGGGGGGTTAATGAAGTGACTGGGGGGGGTTAATGACATAGATGCCTACTCTCCCGGAAGTCCCGGGAGGCTCCCAAATTACGGGGAGTCCTCACAGAGTGTTAGGAACCCCGATAGCCGGCACAACACAACCCGGAGTCTACTCTACCAGTCAGGTATTCACTGGAGCCCCTGATGGTAGGGACAGACTGGGCTGCAGACTGGCAGAGGGTCGTGAAGTGTGCACCGGCTAGGGAGAACCCAAGCCAGCGGAGTGGAGTCCAAGCAGAGGTCAGAGGCCGGCAGCAGACAATGGTATCAAGGAATAAGCTGAGGTCAGAGGTCACAAGCAGACAGGGAGGTAAGTATTCAAGCCAAAGGTCAGGGTCACGAGATTCACAAGCGGGGTCCAAATTCAAGCCAAGGGTCATACACGGGTAAGCAGTAACAGGATCCAATAGACAGGAACAAGCAGGGAGCAGGCTAGCAGACTGGATACAAAACTATAACCGGCAGTGAGGCTGCAGACCTCACTGCCTTAAATACTAGTGGCCACCAATCAGAGCCTAGCTCTGAATCACACACAGCCCCCTGCCTGATTAATGTATCAGGCGTTAATTAGCCCACAGGCTTGTTAAATCAAGCCCCAGCATGTCTAACTACAACATACTACCTTCTGCGCATGTGCGCCCGGCTTCCTCCGTTGCCGGGATGCAGCGCAGGGCACAAATCTTCCGACCGTTGCCTTGGCAACGGTCGGCCAGGATCTGGAAGTGACGCCCCAGTCGTCATGGCGACGGCCGGGACGTCAGAGGAAGGTAATGAGTGTCGCGGCGGTGCCCGCGGCCGCTGCGACTGTCTAACAGTATCCCCCCCTTAAGGAGGGGTCAAAGAACCCCGACACCCAGGTTTCTTAGGGAATTTTTTGAAAAATTCCTTTAAATGTTTAGCAGCATGAAGCCGTCTTTGTGGAATCCACGACCGCTCTTCCAACCCACGATTCCTCCATTGAACTAGAAAGTGCACCTGCCCCTGCACTCTCTTAGAATCGAGGATCTTATGAATGATGTATTTGTTTGTGTTCTGTACAGAAAAATTCGAAGACTGGAACTGATTCGGGTATAACACAGGTTTAAGCAGAGAACAATGGAAGGTGTTGGGGATCCTCAAGGAACCAGGGATTTTCAATCTGAATGCTACAGCATTAATTTTCTTGATAATGAGGAAAGGACCGATGAATTTAGGCCCTAGTTTTTTTGCAAGGCTGTCTGAGCCTGATATTGCGTGTAGACAGCCACACTTTCTGGCCCACTTTGAGGGAGCAGATGAGTGACATGAATTATTATACGCAAATTCTGGCCAGGGTAACAGAGAAGACCAGTTATCATGAAATTCCGAGGTGTAACATCGTAGGAACTGTTCTAAGGACTGGTTAACCCTTTCGGTTTGCCCATTCGACTGAGGATGGTAAGCAGACGAGAGGCTTATCTTGATCCCAAGAACTGTACAAAAAGATTTCCAGAATTGTGCCACGAATTGGGAACCGCGGTCGGAAACGATGTCAGTAGGAAGTCCATGAAGCCGGAATATATGCTGGATGAACAGAATGGCCAGATCTCGAGCACCAGGGAGCCTGGGTAGTGGTATAAAATGTGACATCTTGCGGAAGCGGTCAACTACCACCCAGATGGTGTTGTGACCTGCAGAGAGTGGCAGGTCAACTATAAAGTCCATAGACAAGTGTGTCCAAGGTTTTGCAGGGATAGACAATGGAAGCAACTGACCTACAGGACGACTCCTGAGAACCTTACTCCTGGCACAACCCTCACAAGCGAGGACATAACTCTTGACATCAGCGGGCAATGATGGCCACCAGACAGTACGGGAGAGGATCTCCAAAGTCTTCTGTATTCCAGGATGTCCAGCAGTCTTACTATCATGTGCCTTAGCCAGGACTGCTTTCCTTAAATGAACAGGAACGAATAAGCATCCTACCGGAGTGTTATCAGGAGCTAACCTTTGAAATCTTTGCAGGGTGCAGCTCAGGTCTTGGGTTAACCCAGCATGGATCATGGAAGTGGGAATGATGGGTTCAGGACTAGAAACTGGAACATGATGTGCCAGGAAGCTTCTGGACAGAGCATCTGCTCGGACATTCTTAGAACCTGGACGGTAGGTAATCCCAAAGTTAAAACGGGTGAAGAACAGCGACCAACGAGCCTGTCTGGGGTTCAGGCGTTTGGCCGACTGTATGTATTGTAGATTCTTGTGATCAGTTATAACAGAGATCTGATGTGTAGCGCCTTCTAGCCAATGTCGCCACTCCTCAAAGGCCCATTTGATTGCCAATAGCTCCCGGTTACCTACATCATAGTTGGCTTCTGCTGAGGAAAACTGACGGGAGAAGTAGGCACACGGATGTAGGCGGTGAGTATGGGAATCTTTTTGAGACAAGATGGCTCCAGCACTGACGTCGGAGGCATCAACTTCAAGAACAAACGGTAATTCAGAATCTGGATGTCTAAGGACCTGAGCTGATACAAACGCTTTCTTTAAGGTCTCAAACGCGGTTATTGCCTGGGGTGGCCAGTTCGTTGGATCCATTCCTTTGCGAGTCAAGGTGACAATAGGAGCCACAATCTCAGCAAAATCGCAAATGAATCTTCTATAGTAATTGGCGAAGCCCAGGAACCTCTGCACCGCCTTGAGATTATTCGGTTGTACCCAATGCAGGATAGCTTGGACCTTGGTTAGGTCCATGGAGAATCCCTCAGAGGAGATTACATAACCTAAGAAGGATACTTTCTGCACCTCGAATTCACATTTTTCTATTTCAGCGTAGAGGTGGTGTTCTCGCAATTTCTGTAGAACTTGTCTGACATGGCCCTGATGTACAGTTAAGGATTTGGAGTATATGAGGATATCGTCCAAATAGACGACCACAAAATGACCCAGGAACTCCCGTAGCACCTCATTAATCAGATCTTGGAACACCGCAGGCGCGTTACTAAGACCAAACGGCATGACCAGATATTCATAATGGCCCGAAAGTGTATTAAATGCCGTCTTCCACTCATCTCCTTCTCTGATCCGGATGAGGTTATATGCACCTCGAAGATTGATTTTGGTGAAAAACGTTGCACCTCTTAATTGGTCGAATAATACGGAGATTAGAGGAAGTGGGTAGGTGTTTTTGACTGTGATGAGGTTCAATCCTCTGTAGTCAATACAGGGTCTTAGTCCTCCGTCTTTTTTAGACACAAAAAAATATCCAGCTCCTACCGGAGATTTGGATGGCCTGATGAAGCCTTTCTCCAAATTTTCCTCAATATAATCCTGCATGGACTTGGTCTCGGGGCCCGAGAGAGAATACAAGTGTCCCTTGGGTAACTTGGAGCCAGGTATGAGGTCGATGGCACAGTCAAAGTCACGGTGAGGTGGCAAAGTATCCGCAGCTCTCTTGGAAAACACGTCCCAGAAGTCGTGGTATTGTGAGGGAAGTTGCTCCGGAATAGACTGGACGATTCGCAGAGGCAGGGTCAAGCAAGACTGTGAACAATACGAGCTCCACTGAACGATTTCTCCTCTCTCCCAATCCACAACAGGGTTGTGACGAGAAAGCCAGGGATGGCCCAGGACCAACGGAACCGATGAGTAATCAATAAGGAGAAAAGTTATGGACTCCGAATGAAGTGCTCCAATGTTCAAGTATAAAGGCGGAGTCTCCCATTCAACGTTACCTCCAGGCAATGGATTCCCATCTAAGCCACAGACGGTAATAGCGGATTTGAGTCTTACAGGCGGAATCCCAGCGGTGCGGGCGAACCCGATATCAAGGAAATTGCCCGCAGCTCCACTATCAATTAAGGCCGATAAGGCCACGGAACTGGCACCAAAAGTGACTTGTGCGGGAATCAGGACAGCATTCTTTTGGGAAACAACTTGCAGGCCTACGTGTATCTTTCCCAGAGATGCTCCTTTCTCAGGTTTGAAAGGGCAAGAGCAGGAGAAGTGGCCTTTCTTCCCACAATAAAGGCATAGTCCTTGTGACCGTCTCCTGTTTCTTTCGTCAGGAGATAGGTGAAGCGGCCCTGAGGACATAGGCTTCTCAACATCCGTGAGAGCGGGAACAATTGCAGATGAGCAGGAAGATGCCTCCTTCTCTGTTCTCCTCTCCTTGATTCTTCTGTCAATTTTAATAGCAAGTTGCATAAGGCTCTCCAACGAGGCAGGGGAAGGATACTGCACAAGTGAATCCTTAACCTCCTCTGATAGTCCTAGGCGAAACTGACTGCGTAATGCTGGGTCGTTCCACTCAGTCAGGCGACCATCTGCGGAATTCAGCGCAGTATTCTTCTGCAGAACGTTGAGCTTGCTTTAAAACCCGTAGATGAGCCTCAGCAGAGGCAACTCGATCTGGATCATCATAAATGAGGCCTAGTGCATTAAAGAAGGCTTCCAACGATTGCATGATAGGGCTCGACTGTGGTAGGGTGAAAGCCCAGGACTGGGGGTCACCCTGCAGGAGGGAGATGACAATTCCCACTCTCTGCTGTTCAGAACCAGAAGACCGAGGTTTCAGCCGAAAGTAGAGTCTGCAGCTTTCTTTAAAATTTCGGAACAGGGCTCTATTTCCGGAGAACCGATCCGGCAAATTTAACTTGGGTTCATCAACTGAACCAGAACTGAGCAGTGTAGTCCGGGGGACCCCGTCTGGGGAGGACAAACGCTGGGACAGTTCCCGGATCATCTGATAGAGAGTCTCAATATGACCCGCCAGGGCTTGAAGAGGAGACGATTTGGTTCCGCTTGCTTCCATACCAACTTCGTCTCCGAAACGTTTTGGCCGGTTATAATGTTAGGAACCCTGCTAGCCGGCACAACACAACCTAGAGTCTACTCTACCAGTCAGATATTCACTGGAGCCCCTGATGGTGGGGACAGACTGGGCTGCAGACTGGCAGAGGGTCGTGAAGTGTGCACCGGCTAGGGAGAACCCAAGCCAGCGGAGTGGAGTCCAAGCAGAGGTCAGAGGCCGGCAGCAGACAACGGTATCAAGGAATAAGCTGAGGTCAGAGGTCACAAGCAGACAGGGAGGTAAGTATTCAAGCCAAAGGTCAGGGTCACGAGATTCACAAGCGGGGTCCAAATTCAAGCCAAGGGTCATACACGGGTAAGCAGTAACAGGATCCAATAGACAGAAACAAGCAGGGAGCAGGCTAGCAGACTGGATACAGAACTATAACCGGCAGTGAGGCTGCAGACCTCACTGCCTTAAATACTAGTGGCCACCAATCAGAGCCTAGCTCTGAATCACACACAGCCCCCTGCCTGATTAATGTATCAGGCGTTAATCAGCCCACAGGCTTGTTAAATCAAGCCCCAGGATGTCTAACTACAACATACTACCTTATGCGCATGCGCGCCCGGCTTCCTCCGTTGCCGGGACGCAGCGCAGGGCACAGAGCTTCTGACCGTTGCCTTGGCAACGGTAGGCCAGGATCCGGAAGTGACACCCCGGTCGTCATGGCGACGGCCGGGACGTCAGAGGAAGGTAATGAGTGTCGCGGCGGTGTCCCGTAAGAGTAGGCAAAGCTCCCGCATTTGCCGAAATTCACGGCATTGAATGGAGGGGGCGGGGCATAATCGTGTCATTAAGAGCCGTGCCCCCTCCATTCAATGCTATGGTGATGCGACAGTGTCATCACGCCCTCCTCCTACCCCATGTCTGTCACATGACTTCTACTCCCGATCTCCTGGGGGAGAAATCTCAAAGGTTGGCATGTATGGTTAATGATTTGACTGAGAGGGGGTTAATGAATGGCCAGGGAGGGTTAGTGAATTGACTGGGGGGCTGAACAAATGAGTGGCTGGGTGGGTGATGAAATGAATGGTGAGGGTCATAAACCTTCTGGCGGGGGTTGATGAATGGCTGGGGGGATGTAGTGGCTGGCAGGGGGAGCTGATGAAATAGCTTGTGGGGGGCATTATCTCTGTATTGTGTGGCGGTGACTAGAATGCTAAATACTAGACAGTCAGGGCTGGTAGATGTAAGTATATGATTGTAAATACTTTTCATGTATTTTATTGTCTATGTCTGTACTAGGGGGTTGTTTTATATGGTCACAATGGAATGTTGTGTCTGAATCATTCAGGGTTTGTTAAAATTTTGCACTATTTTAAATACAGGACTCCAAGATTCCAGAAGCCAGCCAACTGACAATGCTCCAAGAACAAGCAAAAGAGAACATCAGGTAGTCTGCGCTGCATATGTATATATATATTGTGGCAAGAACCCGCTACTGCAGAAGCACACGCGAACAACTTCTTCCTTTTTATGGTGCTTTATTGTCAGGATGGTAAATGCTTTGACACCGTATACTTGCACAGCAATCATGGAGACCCTAAACACTAGCTATACATAGTCCAGCTCTCTCTCAGGACCAGCCAGCTCACCCAGCGTTGGGCTCCGTGCACAAATGATATAAACAAGCTTTTATACCTGATACTCCTCCCCCAGCCTTAGCTTGATGGACAGGTGACACACCCACCTTCTCTTTAAAAGGAAACGCCCATCACTGGCTCTGTAATTCAAACAGACACACCCTGTCTGTTTGCTGAGAGGAAGGATTTCAAGTCATGTAAGTTAAACCAAATTTAAACCAAATTTAAACTATTGCTTTTCATACATAGGTCTTTACATTCAATCTAGGTGCATTACTGCACAAATGTTTTACTCTAATTCCCTGCTTTCTCTGCATATTGCCAGCTAAATGCCTCCTTTTGTTACATATCCCTCCCCCTAGCGTCTCCAAGTAGGGGGACGCGGACTTCGCGAGGAGCGCATATTTTCATGACACCGCATCTGCATTTTTGTGTAGAATCCCGGGTCTATGTTCTACTGAGAACTTGAAAGGGTGCAGTGCCAAGAACCAGCGGGTTACCTTGGCATTTACCTCCCGGTTGTTCTGCATCCATCTCAATGGTGCATGGTCTGTTATTAAGGTGAACTCTCTGACTAGGAGATAATAGCGCAGAGCTTCTGTAGCCCATTTTATGGCGAGACATTCTTTCTCCACAGTGGCATATTTTTGTTCCCTTGGAAGCAACTTACGGCTTGGGTACAGGACAGGATTTTCTACTCCATTCTTCTCCTGTGACAGGACTGCACCTAAGCCAACACCAGAAGCATCAGTTTAGAGGAAGAACCTCCGGGTAAAATCCGGTGCTTGTAGAACTGGGGAGGAACAAAGAGCTAACCGAAGATCTGACCAGGCGGCTTCTGCAGAGTCAGACCAGGTTAATCTATCTGTACAACTTTTTTTTAACATGTCCGTTAGTGGAGCAGCTCTTCTAGTGGCGAAGTGGCTTACAAACCGCCTACTAAGCCTAAAAAGGTTTTTAACTGTGACTTTTTCTCTGGTCTTGCCCAATTTTTGACTGCCTCCACTTTGTCTAGCTGGGGTTTGACATGCCCTCGACCAACAACGTACCCCAAATATTTGGCTTCTCTCATGGCTATGGCACATTTCTCTGGGTTAGCTGTTAACCCTGCTGACCTTAATGAAGCTAAGACCGCCTCAACTTTGGCTAAATGTGATCCCCAGTCTGGGGTATAAATCACTATATCGTCCAGGTAAACGGCTGCATAAGCTGTGTGAGGTCGTAGCAATTTATTCATGGCCCTTTGGAAGGTGGCAGATGCCCCATGCAATCCAAAGGGTAGGACTTTATATTGATAGAGACCGTCAGGGGTGGAAAATGCAGTCTTTGGCTTGGCCGTGGAAGTCAGGGGAACTTGCCAATAACCCTTTGTTAGATCAAGGGTTGTCAAATAATTGCTACCAGCAAGATTTTCCACTAGTTCATCCACACGTGGCATTGGATAGGCATCAAACTGCGACATACTGTTTAGGCGCCTAAAGTCATTGCAGAACCTAATTGTCCCATTGGGTTTCGGGACAAGCACAATGGGACTATTCCACTCACTAGTGGACTCTTCAATCACATCTAACTGGAGCATCTTCTCGACCTCCTTTCTCACGTCCACCCGTCTGGCTTCTGGAATACGATACGGCTTCTGCTTTACAATGACTCCTGGCGCAGTGACAATGTCGTGTTCAATTAAGGTAGTGCGCCCAGGAATGGAAGAGAAGACATCCCTGTTCCGGCGAATCATTTCTTCAGTCTATTGTCTCTGCTGAATGGACAAAGCTGGCTCTATGGGCACTTCAGACTTTTCAATGGCAGTACTCGCGACCTGAGGAGTGGTTTCCTCATCATGCCAAGGTTTAAGGAGGTTAACATGATATATTTGCTCCTCCCTTCTCCTACCTAACTGGCGGACTCTGTAATTGACAGGACCGACAGCCTCTAGAATTTCATATGGACCCTGCCAATGGGCGAAAAGTTTGCTTTCCTGGGTGGGAACCAGGACTAGGACCTTGTCCCCAAGCTTGAAAGATCGAACAACAGCACTTTTATCATAACTTTTCCTCTGTCGTTCCTGAGCCTCTTTTACATGTTGCTGTACAATGGGCCCTATCTTTCCTAGCCTCTCATACATTTAAGACACAGATTGTACCAGATTTGGCTCCCTGGGACTTTGCTGCTCTCACCCTTCTTTTAACATATCCAAGATACCCCTGGGCTGTCTCCCAAACAATAGCTCAAAGGGACTAAACCCTGTTGAAGCTTGAGGTACCTCACGGATGGCAAACATCAAATAGGGAATAAGAGTGTCCCAATCTTTTTTTTCTCTTGAGCCACTGCTTTCCTGAGCATATGCTTTAATGTGCGGTTAAAGCGTTCCACCAAGCCATCTGTTTGTGGATGGTATACAGAGGTGTGAAGCGCCGTAACCCCTAGCAACTGGCACATGTCCTTCATCAGTTTAGACATGAATGGAATACCCTGATCTGTGAGAATTTCTTTGGGTATTCCCAATCGTATAAACATCAATACAAGTTCCTTAGCTATGGTGCTGGACTTTATGTTTCGCAGGGGAATTGCCTCTGGATATCTGGTTGCATAGTCAAGCACCACTAGTATATATTGGTGCCCACGTGCGGATTTTTCCAGTGGCCCCACAAGGTCCATAGCTATCCGTTTAAAGGGAACTTGTACTATTGGTATCAGAATGAGAGGTGCCCTGTACATGGGTTTGGGACAGGTTCTCTGACAAATGGGACAGGACCGGCAATACTTTTTCACTGCCATGTGTACACCGGGCCAGTAAAACCTAAGCAGAACTCTTTCCCGTGTTTTATCCTCCTCTAGGTGTACCCCTCAGACATGTGTGTGCTGCTTTTAACACTAGGGGTACATGGACCTGAGGAACCATTAATTGTTCTACTTTTTCCCCCTGCATATTAGCAACTCTATACAGGAAATTATTTTTAACAATAAAATATGGTATACCTTCTGCAGGCTGGGCGCCTTTCGCTACCCCATTTACCTCAGTCACACTTTTAAAGGCATGTTCCAAAGTGGCATCATTAAGTTGGTCTCGAGCAAAGTCCTGCAGAGGAAACAAAATTGGTATTGCGGACCAGTCCGTATCCTCACTGACAGGCGGGGTGGGCTCATCTGCGACATCACCGACCAATGCTAGTTTGGACTGTCCATGTTTCCCCGCAGATGGATGCTTTTGTGGAACTCCTGCTGTGACTCCCAGGATGGCATTCCGGTTTGGCGGTTCCCAAAGATTGATGTCCAGATGTTGTGGATTCTTAGGCGGTTCCTTTAAGACCGGGCTTCCGACCTTTGTGTCAGTTGCCGGCATGTCCGGCTGGATCCGCTCACTGAGGACATCATTAAACAGTGAGAAGTCTCGCCCCAAAATGAGTGGATATGGGAGTTTAGGTGCTATGGCAGCTACCACCATAATAGTTTTGTCTTTGAGTGTGACTGGTAGTATTGTTCTTTCATACTCCTCTGTCATGCCATGTATGCAAAGAACCTTCACCTTGGGCAATCGAGAAGTTATGGTTTCGGGTAAGGCAGAGCTGGAAACCAATGAGAGTTCACTCCCTGAGTCAACCAAGGCCAGAACAAGGTTTTGGTTGATTAGCACAGTCACCCGGAACAAACAAGGACTTCCTGATGTGGGACTCATGGTAAAACAGCTTGGAAATGCAGGCCCAATATGTGCCACGGAACAGTCCCTGGGTTCCTGTAGTTTAGGACACTCTGCCTTAAAGTGGCCTAGCTCACCACATTCAAAACACTTCAGATTAGACAGCTTTGCACCTGCCCCTCTGTCCGTAGCAGTTTTGCCATTGGGCCCTGTAGCAAGGATTGTCAAACCTGGCTTTTGGCGTGGCAGCAGATTTGGCACAAATGCAGGTTCTTTAGTCATTTGCTGTAGCGCACAAAACCTTTCTACCACGATGGAAAGCTCTTCATAAGTTTGTGGGTCTGATTGCAGAACCCACCTTTGCAAATCGCGGTTCAGCCCCCGGATGCAGTGATCTATCGCCAGAAATTCAATAATCCGAGAAGGTGAATTCTCCTCAGGCTGCAGCCATTTCTTTAAAATTTTAGAAAGCACAGCCACTTGCGCTCTGACCGGTTTTTCTTTATCAAAGCGCCATTGGTGATAGGGCTGGGCTCGGCCTGGCCTAGAAACTCCAATGCGAGCCAATATCTCAGACTTTAGGCACAGATAGTCAGAGGCCCGTTCCTCATCTAGATCCATATAAGCTCGCTGTGCTTTACCAGTCAGATATGGCGCCAGCCTCTCAGCCCAATCTTTAGGAGGCCATTTTGCCCTTTTTGCAAGTCTCTCAAAGGACACCAGATATGCTTCTATGTCATCACCTGGTGACATTTTCTGGAGAACAGGACCAAGTGGTTCATTCCTGTCATGCCTCACCTGGCTTAACTCTTCTCTTAAGAGCCTTGTGTTTTCCACCTGTGCCTCGGCAACTCGTAGCATCTGAGCTTGCTGTTCTTGCTGCGCAGCAGCCACCTTCACGAGGATTCTCAGTACTTCCTCCATGTTGACATCTGCGCGGGTTGGGTAGCGGAAACTTGCTTCCCGGAGTATCCCACTCCTGACACCACTTGTGGCAAGAGCCTGCTACTGGAGAAGCACACGCGAACAACTTCTTCCTTTTTATGGTGCTTTATTGTCAGGATGGTAAATGTTTTGACACCGTATACTTGCACAGCAATCATGGAGACCCTAAACACTAGCTATACATAGTCCGGCTCTCTCTCAGGACCAGCCAGCTCACCCAGCGTTGGTCTCCGTGCACAAATGATATAAACAAGCTTTTATACATGATACTCCTCCTCCAGCCTTAGCTTGATGGATAGGTGACACACCCACCTTCTCTTTAAAAGGAAACGCCAATCACTGGCTCTGTAATTCAAACAGACACACCCTGTCTGTTTGCTGAGAGGAAGGATTTCAAGTCATGTAAGTTAAACCAAATTTAAACCAAATTTAAACTATTGCTTTTCATACATAGGTCTTTACATTCAATCTAGGTGCATTACTGCACAAATGTTTTACTCTACTTCCCTGCTTTCTCTGTATATTGCCAGCTAAATGCCTCCTTTTGTTACAATATATATATATATATATATATATATATATATATATATATATAATTACACACACATTGGGGTGGGGAGCGGCAAGGTGGAGTGGTGGTGCCAACCGATATATTAACCTGCGATGGCTGTAGCCCTGTTTATCAAGGCATGGATCATCATCATCAACATTTATTTATATAGCGCCAGCAGATTCTGTAGCGCTTTACAATACAGATTTAAAGATATGTGTGCTGTTGAAGTCGGGGGCAGGTCTGCTGTGCTCTACTACACAATGTGCTGCAGGATGCGTCCAGTACCTATGTGGATTATAAATTGACAAAGGAAAGCACAGGGGAAAAAAATATATTAAATAAAAGTCACCTGTTAATAAATTAGGCATTCATGATTAAACGGTTATAAAAAAAAGTTTCCCCCCTTCCCCCATGAAATACATTTATCAGAATGTTGTTAATGTCTACTGAGCATAAAATACATTGTTATAGTTGCTAGTGATTGCAAACACATGTTATAGCATGCACACAAGACTGTCATCACTACTGATCAGGACTAACCCTTTAGCTGGAGCAAGAAATACGGCAGAAAGACAAGTAATTTTGAGATGCCCAGAGCTGGCTGCATGCGCTTGAGTTTGGCACACCACTTCTGTAAATTGACTATGGCAAAATGCCCATTCCCTGCCCTGTTCACTCCCCGATATCGCAGTCTGTAGTAAGTCTCCTTTGCGTACGAAGAGGCAGCGGACAGGGCTGCGTGCACGGACGTATCCCCCGGCTCTGGGCATGCGCAGAGTCATTTTGCATCTAATATGCTCAGAATTGGCAGATACGTGAATGAGGTCCAAGATCTTGCTCTGCATAATGGACTACATTGTGACTTAAGAGCAATTCAAGCTAAAGGACGAGCAATAGCACCAGCTATAGGGAGGGGGCTGCAATGAAAGAGATATGGAGGATATAAGCAATGAGAGAGACAATGAGTGTGCAGAAATGAGAGAGGCACAGAGGGTATAAGCAATGAGAGAGACATGGAGGGTGCAGAAATGAGAGAGGCACAGAGGGGGATATGGGACAGACATGTAGGAGGCTGCAGTGAGAGAGAAACGGAGGGGGCTGTAATGAGAGAAACACGGAGGAGGCTGGAATCAGAGAGACATAGATGGGGCTGCAATGAGAGAAGCACAGAGGAGGCTGGAATCAGAGAGACATAGAGCGGGCTGCAATGAGAGAGGCATAGAGGGGGCTGCAATGAGAGAGGCATGGAGAGGCTGGAGTTATTATTATTATTATTATTATTATTAATTTTTATTTATAGGGCGCCACTAGGTATCCGTAGCGCCGTACAGGGACAAACAAAGTTACAATACAAAGGTGAGACAGCACGATACAGTAAACAAAATGCACAGTAACTCCGAGATCTCAAAGCCCAGCTAGAGGGGCGGGGGAGGGGAGAGGGGAAGGTCTCGCATACGGCGGAGCCCAAGAGGGCACGGAAGGCAGGGAAACCCCCAGAGTGGAGAGGAGGGAGCAAGAGTGAACGGGGAGGAGGAGGGCAAGGTAGCTGGAGAGCAGAGTTAAAAGTGGTGAAGACAGGAGGAGAGATGACCCTGCTCAAAGGAGCGTACAATCTAAGGGAGAGAGACATAGAGGGGGCTGCAATGAGAGGCACAGAGGAGGCTGGAATCAGAGAGACATAGAGGGGGCTGCAATGAGAGAGGCACAGAGGAGGCTGCAATGAGAGAGGCACGGAGAGGCTGGAGTTAGAGAGACATAGAGGGGGCTGCAATGAGAGAGGCACGGAGAGGCTGGAGTTAGAGAGACACAGATGGGGCTGCAATGAGAGAGGCACAAACTATTAAATTATTGGTGGGGTGATGGTGGGTCTATTTACTTTTATAGTGGGGTCATGGGGCTGCATGTTAATTTAGTGTGGAGTGATAGGACTATTCATTTATTGATGAGGTAGCATGAGGGCTATTAATTGAATGAGGTGCTGAATTTGGGGAGAAGGAGGACTATTTATTAAATTTAAATACTAATAGCCTGATACATTAAGGAAAGTAAAGCAAAAAAAAAAGTACCTTTGCACCTTCGCAAAACCATGTTGCATTAGAGCAGGAGATAAATTTAAAATGTGGAGACAAATTTATAGTTGAGATAGTGCATGTCCTAGATCAACTTTAAATTTGTATATAAAAATAAAGCTAGAAAGTATTTGTGTGCTACTTTATTATTATTATTAATTTTTATTTATAGGGTGCCACTAGGCGTCCGTAGCGCCGTACAGGGACAAACAAAGTTACAATAGAAGGTGAGATAGCACAGTACAGTAAACACTAAGCACAGTGTTAGGAACCCCGCTAGCCGGCACAACACAACCCGGAGTCTACTCTACCAGTCAGGTATTCACTGGAGCCCCTGATGGTGGGGACAGACTGGGCTGCAGACTGGCAGAGGGTCGTGAAGTGTGCACCGGCTAGGGAGAACCCAAGCAGCGGAGTGGAGTCCAAGCAGAGGTCAGAGGCCGGCGGCAGACAACGGTATCAAGGAATAAGCTGAGGTCAGAGGTCACAAGCAGACAGGGAGGTAAGTATTCAAGCCAAAGGTCAGGGTCACGAGATACACAAGCGGGCACGAAATTCAAGCCAAGGGTCATACACGGGTAAGCAGTAACAGGGTCCAATAGACAGGAACAAGCAGGGAGCAGGCTAGCAGACTGGATACAGAACTATAACTGGCAGTGAGGCTGCAAACCTCACTGCCTTAAATACTAGTGGCCACCAATCAGAGCCTAGCTCTGAATCACACACAGCCCCCTGCCTGATTAATGAATCAGGCATTATTCAGCCCACAGGCTAGTTAAATCAAGCCCCAGAATGTAAAGTACAAGATACTATCTTCTGCGCATGCGCGCCCGGCTTCCTCCGTTGCCGGGACGCAGCGAAGGGCACAGAGCTTCCGACCGGATCCGGAAGTGACGCCCCGGTCATCATGGCGACGGCCGGGACGTCAGAGGACGGTAATGAGTGACGCGGCAGTGCCCGCGGCCTCCGCGACTGTCTAACAGTACCCCCCCCTTGAGGAGGGGTCAAAGAACCCCGACACCCAGGTTTCTTAGGGAATTTTTTTAAAAATTCCTTTAAATGTTTAGCAGCATGAAGCCGTCTTTGTGGAATCCACGACCGCTCTTCCAACCCACGATTCCTCCATTGAACTAGAAAGTGCACCTGCCCCTGCACTCTCTTAGAATCGAGGATCTTATGAATGATGTATTTGTTCGTGTTCCGTACAGAAAAATAAGAAGACTGGAACTGATTCGGGTATAACACAGGTTTAAGCAGAGAACAATGGAAGGTGTTGGGGATCCTTAAGGAACCAGGGATTTTCAATCTGAATGCTACAGCATTAATCTTCTTGATAATGAGGAAAGGACCGATGAATTTAGGGACTAGTTTTTTGCAAGGCTGTCTGAGCCTGATATTGAGTGTAGACAGCCACACTTTCTGGCCCACTTTGAGGGAGCAGGTGGTACGGTGGCGGTCCGAATTTTTTTTTGCAAAAAATGAGGCTTGTCTCAATGATGACTGTAATTTTCTCCAGATAACTTTGAGATCCCTGGCCGTGGAATGAATTTCCGGAATACCAGCGGACGTGAGAGAGTATAAGGAATTAGACCTGGGGTGAAAACCAAAATTGCAGTAAAATGGAGAGGTTTTGGTAGATGAGTGACATGAATTATTATACGCAAATTCTGGCCAGGGTAACAGAGAAGACCAGTTATCATGAAATTCCGAGGTGTAACATCGTAGGAACTGTTCTAAGGACTGGTTAACCCTTTCGGTTTGCCCATTCGACTGAGGATGGTAAGCAGACGAGAGGCTTATCTTGATCCCAAGAACTGTACAAAAAGATTTCCAGAATTGTGCCACGAATTGGGAACCGCGGTCGGAAACGATGTCAGTAGGAAGTCCATGAAGCCGGAATATATGCTGGATGAACAGAATGGCCAGATCTCGAGCACCAGGGAGCCTGGGTAGTGGTATAAAATGTGACATCTTGCGGAAGCGGTCAACTACCACCCAGATGGTGTTGTGACCTGCAGAGAGTGGCAGGTCAACTATAAAGTCCATAGACAAGTGTGTCCAAGGTTTTGCAGGGATAGACAATGGAAGCAACTGACCTACAGGACGACTCCTGAGAACCTTACTCCTGGCACAACCCTCACAAGCGAGGACATAACTCTTGACATCAGCGGGCAATGATGGCCACCAGACAGTACGGGAGAGGATCTCCAAAGTCTTCTGTATTCCAGGATGTCCAGCAGTCTTACTATCATGTGCCTTAGCCAGGACTGCTTTCCTTAAATGAACAGGAACGAATAAGCATCCTACCGGAGTGTTATCAGGAGCTAACCTTTGAAATCTTTGCAGGGTGCAGCTCAGGTCTTGGGTTAACCCAGCATGGATCATGGAAGTGGGAATGATGGGTTCAGGACTAGAAACTGGAACATGATGTGCCAGGAAGCTTCTGGACAGAGCATCTGCTCGGACATTCTTAGAACCTGGACGGTAGGTAATCCCAAAGTTAAAACGGGTGAAGAACAGCGACCAACGAGCCTGTCTGGGGTTCAGGCGTTTGGCCGACTGTATGTATTGTAGATTCTTGTGATCAGTTATAACAGAGATCTGATGTGTAGCGCCTTCTAGCCAATGTCGCCACTCCTCAAAGGCCCATTTGATTGCCAATAGCTCCCGGTTACCTACATCATAGTTGGCTTCTGCTGAGGAAAACTGACGGGAGAAGTAGGCACACGGATGTAGGCGGTGAGTATGGGAATCTTTTTGAGACAAGATGGCTCCAGCACTGACGTCGGAGGCATCAACTTCAAGAACAAACGGTAATTCAGAATCTGGATGTCTAAGGACCTGAGCTGATACAAACGCTTTCTTTAAGGTCTCAAACGCGGTTATTGCCTGGGGTGGCCAGTTCGTTGGATCCATTCCTTTGCGAGTCAAGGTGACAATAGGAGCCACAATCTCAGCAAAATCGCAAATTAATCTTCTATAGTAATTGGCAAATCCCAAGAACCTCTGCACCGCCTTGAGATTATTTGGTTGTACACAATCCAGGATAGCTTGGACCTTGGTTGGGTCCATGGAAAATCCCTCAGAGGAGATTACATAACCTAAGAAGGATACTTTCTGCACCTCGAAATCACATTTTTCTATTTTAGCGTAGAGGTGGTGTTCTCACAATTTCTGTAGAACTTGTCTGACATGGCCCTGATGTACAGTTAAGGATTTGGAGTATATGAGGATGTCGTCCAAATAGACGACCACAAAATGACCCAGGAACTCCCGTAGCACCTCATTAATCAGATCTTGGAACACCGCAGGCGCGTTACTAAGACCAAACGGCATGACCAGATATTCATAGTGGCCCGAAAGTGTATTAAATGCCGTCTTCCACTCATCTCCTTCTCTGATCCGGATGAGGTTATATGCACCTCGAAGATCGATTTTGGTGAAAACCGTTGCACCTCTTAATTGGTCGAATAATACGGAGATTAGAGGAAATGGATAGGTGTTTTTGACTGTGATGAGGTTCAATCCTCTGTAGTCAATACAGGGTCTGAGTCCTCCGTCTTTTTTAGACACAAAAAAACATCCAGCTCCTACCGGAGATTTGGATGGCCTGATGAAGCCTTTCTCCAAATTCTCCTCAATATAATCCTGCATGGACTTGGTCTCGGGGCCCGAGAGAGAATACAAGCGTCCCTTGGGTAACTTGGAGCCAGGTATGAGATCGATGGCACAGTCGAAGTCCCGGTGAGGTGGCAAAGTATCCGCAGCTCTCTTGGAAAACACGTCCCAGAAGTCGTGGTATTGTGAGGGAAGTTGCTCCGGAATAGACTGGACGATTCGCAGAGGCAGGGTCAAGCAAGACTGTGAACAATACGAGCTCCACTGAACGATTTCTCCTCTCTCCCAATCCACAACAGGGTTGTGACGAGAAAGCCAGGGATGGCCCAGGACCAACGGAACTGATGAGCAATCAATAAGGAGAAAGGTTATGGACTCCGAATGAAGTGCTCCAATGTTCAAGTATAAAGGCGGAGTCTCCCATTCAACCTTCCCTCCAGGCAATGGATTCCCATCTAAGCCACAGACGGTAATAGCGGATTTGAGTCTTACAGGCGGAATCCCAGCGGTGCGGGCGAACCCGATATCAAGGAAATTGCCCGCAGGTCCACTATCAATGAAGGCCGATAAGGCCACGGAACTGGCACCAAAAGTGACTTGTGCGGGAATCAGGACAGCATTCTTTTGGGAAACAACTTGCAGGCCTACGTGTATCTTTCCCAGAGATGCTCCTTTCTCAGGTTTGAAAGGGCAAGAGCAGGAGAAGTGGCCTTTCTTCCCACAATAAAGGCATAGTCCTTGTGACCGTCTCCTGTTTCTTTCGTCAGGAGATAGATGAAGCAGCCCTGAGGACATAGGCTTCTCAACATCCGTGAGAGCGGGAACAATTGCAGATGAGCAGGAAGATGCCTCCTTCTCTGTTCTCCTCTCCTTGATTCTTCTGTCAATTTTAATAGCAAGTTGCATAAGGCTCTCCAACGAGGCAGGGGAAGGATACCGCACAAGTGAATCCTTAACCTCCTTTGATAGTCGTAGGCGAAACTGACTGCGCAATGCTGGGTCGTTCCACTCACAGTCAGGCGACCATCTGCGGAATTCAGCGCAGTATTCTTCTGCAGAACGTTGAGCTTGCTTTAAAACCCGTAGATGAGCCTCAGCAGAGGCAACTCGATCTGGATCATCATAAATGAGGCCTAGTGCATTAAAGAAGGCTTCTAATGATTGCATGATAGGGCTCGACTGTGGTAGGGTGAAAGCCCAGGACTGGGGGTCACCCTGCAGGAGGGAGATGACAATTCCCACTCTCTGCTGTTCAGAACCAGAAGACCGAGGTTTTAGCCGAAAGTAGAGTTTGCAGCTTTCTTTAAAATTCCGGAACAGGGCTCTATTTCCGGAGAACCGGTCCGGCAAATTTAACTTGGGTTCATCAACTGAACCAGAACTGAACAGTGTAGTCCGGGGGACCCCGTCTGGGGAGGACAAATGCTGGGACAGTTCCCCGATCATCTGATAGAGAGTCTCAATATGACCCGCCAGGGCTTGAAGAGGAGACGTTTTGGTTCCGCTTTCTTCCATACCAACTTCGTCTCCGAAACGTTTTGGCCGGTTATAATGTTAGGAACCCCGCTAGCTGGCACAACACAACCCGGAGTCTACTCTACCAGTCAGGTATTCACTGGAGCCCCTGATGGTGGGGACAGACTGGGCTGCAGACTGGCAGAGGGTCGTGAAGTGTGCACCGGCTAGGGAGAACCCAAGCAGCGGAGTGGAGTCCAAGCAGAGGTCAGAGGCCGTCGGCAGACAATGGTATCAAGGAATAAGCTGAGGTCAGAGGTCACAAGCAGACAGGGAGGTAAGTATTCAAGCCTAAGGTCAGGGTCACGAGATACACAAGCGGGGTCCAAATTCAAGCCAAGGGTCATATACAGGTAAGCAGTAACAGGGTCCAATAGACAGGAACAAGCAGGGAGCAGGCTAGCAGACTGGATACAGAACTATAACCGGCAGTGAGGCTGCAAACCTCACTGCCTTAAATACTAGTGGCCACCAATCAGAGCCTAGCTCTGAATCACACACAGCCCCCTGCCTGATTAATGAATCAGGCATTAATCAGCGCACAGGCTAGTTAAATCAAGCCCCAGAATGTAAAGTACAAGATACTATCTTCTGCGCATGCGCGCCCGGCTTCCTCCATTGCCGGGACGCAGCGCAGGGCACAGAGCTTCCAAGGCAACCGGTGGCCAGGATCCGGAAGTGACACCCCGGTCGTCATGGCGACGGCCGGGACGTCAGAGGACGGTAATGAGTTTCGCGGCGGTGAGCTCAAAGCACAGCTAGAGGGGCGGGGGAGGGGAGAGGGGAAGGTCCTGCATACGGCTGAGCCCGAGAGGGA
This sequence comes from Mixophyes fleayi, assembly GCF_038048845.1. NCBI lineage: Eukaryota > Metazoa > Chordata > Amphibia > Anura > Limnodynastidae > Mixophyes > Mixophyes fleayi. The sequence goes on from NC_134402.1 coordinate 358,770,169, forward strand.
GGGCCCGGATGACAGGGAAACCCCCAGAGGGGAGAGGAAGGAGCGAGAGGGGACGGGGGGGTAAAGAGGGCCCTCGAGGAGGAGGGCTAGGTAGCTGGAGAGCCGAGTTAAGAGTGGTGAGGATAGGAGGAGAGATGACCCTGCTCAGAGGAGCGTACAATCTAAGGGGTGGGGTAGACAGACAGAGAGACACAGGAGAGGGAGAGATAAGGGAAGGGGAATGAAAGGGAAGAGGTAGAAGAAAAGGTAGGAAATTAAGTGGAAGACTGGAAAGCTTTAAGGAAAAGGTGGGTTTTTAGAGCCCGTTTGAAACTGGACAGATTAGGGGAAGTTCTGATAGAGGGAGGGAGCTTGTTCCAGTGGAGGGGGGCAGCGCGGGCGAAGTCTTGGATACGCGCATGGGAGGAGGTGATCAGGGGGGAAGAGAGGCGACGGTCATTGGCAGATCGGAGAGGGCGGGATGGAGCATGAATAGAGAGGAGGGTGGAGATGTAGGGTGCAGTGGAGTTGGCGAGGGCCTTGTATGTAAGAGTGAGGAGTTTGAAGAGGATTCTGTAGGGGAAGAGGAGCCAATGAAGGGATAGGTAGAAGGGGGGAAACAGATGAGGAGCGGCGAGAAAGGAAGATAAGACTAGCGGCCGCATTGAGGACAGATCGAAGGGGAGCGAGATGAGAGTGGGGGAGGCCAGTAAGGAGGACGTTGCAGTAGTCCAAGCGGGAAATGATCAGAGAGTGAATAAGACATTTGGTGGCATCTTAGGAGAGGAAGGGCCGGATGCAAGCAATGTTACGCAGCTGGAAGCGGCAGGATTTAGCGAGAGAGAGAATGTGGATGACACCGAGGCAGCGAAGTTGGGGGACAGGGGAGATAGAGGTGTTGTCGACAGTGATAGAGAGATCAGAAGGGGGCGAGGTGTGAGAGGGAGGAAAGACTATGAGTTCAGTTTTGGCAAGGTTAAGTTTGAGGAATCGAGAGGACAGCAGGATGAGATGGCAGAGAGGCAGGCGGACACCCTAGAGAGGAGGGAGGGAGAGAGATCAGGAGAGGAGAGGTAAAGTTGAGTGTCGTCAGCGTAGAGGTGGTAGTTGAGGCCGTAGGAGCGGATGAGTTCACCCAGGGAAGAGGTGTAGAGAGAGAGAAGAGTAAGGGTCCCAGGACAGAGCCCTGGGGGACTCCGACTGGAAGGGTGGACGGGGGGGAGAGAGATCCAGAGGTGGTGACAGAGAAGGATCGGTCAGCAAGGTAAGAGGTGAACCAGGACAAGAATGGGCAGGAGAAGCCAAAGGACTGGAGGGTGTGGAGGAGGAGGGGGTGGTCAACGGTGTCAAAGGCTGCAGAGAGATCGAGGAGGATGAGAAGGGAGAAGTGGCCCCTGGCTTTAGCAGTGAGGAGATCGTTGGTGACTTTAGCTAGGGCCGTTTCAGTGGAGTGAAGGGGGCGGAAGCCAGACTGGAGAGGATCAAGGAGGGAGTGTTCGGAAAAGTAGGAGGAGAGACGGCTGCAGACGAGCCTCTCGAGAATTTTGGAGGCAAAGGGGAGAAGTGATATGGGGCGATAGTTAGAGGGAGAAGTAGGGTCAAGATTAGGTTTCTTGAGGATGGGGGATACGAGAGCATGTTTGAAGGAGGAGGGGAAGATGCCGGTGGAAAGGGAAAGATTAAAGAGGTGAGCGAGGTGAGAGCAGGTGGTGGGGGAAAGGGAGCGAAGAAGGTAGGAGGGGTTGGGATCCAGGGGACAGGTAGATGGGGGGGAGGATGAAATGAGAGAGTGGACTTCCTCGCCCGTGCTGGGGCGGAAGGAGTGGAAGGGAAGGTGGCTGGGGGGGGAGTACGGAAAAGTGGGGGGGTGGATGAGAGAGTGGAGGATGAGATATTAAGTCGGATGGCTTCAACTTTAGAGGAGAAAAAGGAGGCGAAGTCGGAGGCAGTCAGGGTGGAGGGGGTGGGAGGAGGGGGTGGGGCCAGAAGGGTGCTGAAGGTGGCGAAGAGGCGGCGGGGGTTAGAGGATTGGGAAGAGATGAGGGATTTAAAGAAAGATTGTTTAGCGAGTGAGAGGGCAGAGCTGTAGGATGAAAGGATGAATTTAAAGTGGAGGAAGTCAGCCAGGGAGCGGGATTTTCTCCAGTGGCGTTCAGCGGTACGGGAGCATTTTTGGAGGAAGCGGGTAAATTTGGAGTGCCAGGGTTGGGGTTTGGAACAGCGAGGGTGGACGGAGTGGGCAGGGGCGATAGCATCCAGAGCAGAGTTGAGGGTGAGATTGTAGAGGGAGACCACCTGGTTGGGGCAGGCCAGGGAGGAAAGGGGAGAAAGGAGGGTATCAAGAGAAGAGGACAGAGAGGCCGGGTTGAGAGCGTCGAGGTTGCGAATGGACAGAGTAGGTTTGGGCAGGGGGAGGGGAGCAGGGGAAGAGAGAGAGAAGGAGAGGAGATGGTGATCGGATAGAGGAAAGGGAGAGATGGAGAAGTCAGATAGACTACAGAGGTAGGAAAAGACAAGATCAAGGGAGTGGCCAAGGCAGTGGGTAGAGGAGGAGGTCCATTGGGTGAGACCAAGGGTGGAAGAAAGGGTGAGCAGTTTGCTGGAAGCAGGGTCGGTGGGATTGTCCATGGGGAAGTTAAAGTCGCCAAGGATGATGGAGGGGAGGTCGGAGGAGAGGTGGTGAGGAAGCCAGGCAGCAAAGTTGTCAAGGAAGAGGGAGGTGGGGCCAGGGGGGCGGTAGATGACAGTAACATGGAGATGGATGGGGTAGAAGAGGCGGATGGAGTGGGCTTCAAAGGAGGAGAAGGAGAGGGAGGGTTCAGGGGGAATGACACGAAAAGTACAGGTGGAGGAAAGGAGGAAGCCCACTCCCCCGCCTGGGGGCACCAGGTCTGGCGGAGTGGGTGAAGGAGAGGCCACCATAGGAGAGGGCAGCGGGGGAGGCGGTGTCAGAATCGGAGAGCCATGTTTCAGTAATGGCAAGAAGGTTAAGGGAGTTGGATAAAAAGAGGTCGTGGATAGCAGTCAGTTTGTTGCGGACTGATCTAGCGTTCCAGAGGGCACAAGAGAAGGGGGGAGAGGAGAGGGGGGAGATGGGGATGAGGTTAGCAAGAAGGGCAGTTCGTGGGGGAGGGCGGGGAGGAGCAGGAGAGGTAATGCTACATGAAAAAATAGTCAGTATTTAACTTATGTGCAAAATAATAAACTAATTTGCACCCCTTGCATTGTAACATGGTTTATCCAGGAGAAAACGTACTCCCTTAATGAATCAGGCCCTAGAGTGTTCACTCATTGTTAGGCTTTCAAAATTTCATGTACATAACCTTTTTATAAACCGGGCCACAACATACCAGGGTCCAAATGCCTGAGCTTAAGACATGAGTAGTAGCATTTAGTGAAAGCTGAAAAAACAGGTAGGAGGGAGAGGGGCAGTCTGCCAACTGTCTTGATTTTTGGATGACTGTCCCACTCAGTCAGGACTTTGTGCTGACTGCAGGGGAAGTTGGGTAATATGTCCTGCATCACACTGATCTGCTCATGAAGGGGGATCTGCTTACAACGAACTGTAGTGCACAGAGCATTGCTTGTGTATTTGAAGTGTATAGGAAGGGATTGGAGAGTACCTACAACTGGCTAAAATGATAGCCATGCCCCTTGTACCATGGTCATGACGGTTCTGGCAGCGAGATGAGGTAACCCTTTACTAGAAATCCTGCATTTGCCCCTGCTCTCAGCATACATATAGGATTGGACTTTGATCATTGGTGAATATTTTTTCTAGGCACATCAAACTTCTTGGGCCTGATTCATTAACGGACGCAGACTGAATGTAATGTGTTTTTTAAAATACACATGTAAATTGGCTATATGCACGCCACAAAACTACAAGGAGTGGATCTGAAAATACGTGTGGTGATGAATACAGGTGTAGGTCTGCTCTGCTTACTAGACAAGACACTGCAGGATAAATCTAATACATATGTGCAATATAAAATCACAAAACAAACAGAAAAAAAATACATTAATTTAAGATCAATTGGTTTTACAGTTGCTCCTGATTGCAAACACATGTTCTAGCAAACATACTCAGCCATCATCACTAGTAATCGGCACTTAGACTAGACCTGTAGCTGGATCAAGAAATACTGAGATACCCAGAGTCTCTGCATGCGCTCGAGCTTGGCACACCCTTACTGTACTTGACTACAGGCATATGCCCCTTCTTTGCCCCATTCCCACCCTGAAATTGTAGGCAGTCATGAGCTAGAACAGTGGTTCCCAAACTTTTGCAGTTCGCGGCACCCTTAGAGTCTCCAAATTTTTTCAAGGCACCCCTCCAAAATAATTATTGAGCAGTCCTCTTTTAGAAGAAGTTGGGTCAAAAAATTGTAATAAGTATTTAGGTCAGGACAGAAATACTTATTTAGTTGTATGCAAAAATGCCCCCTCTGCATCCAGACACTCTGCCCTCAGGCACTCTGCCCCCTCTGCATCCAGACACACTGCCCCCTCTGCATCCAGACACACTGCCCCCTCTGCATCCAGACACACTGCCCTCTCTCACACATAGGAACGCATGTGCGTTCCACAGACAGGAAGTTAGGTATTTGGAACGCAAATGCCGAACTTCCTCTGCCCTCTGTCACGCTGTCCCCCTCCTCTGCCCTCTCTCACACTGTCCTCCTCCTCTGCCCTCTCTCACGCTGTCCTCCTCCTCTACCCTCTCTCACGCTGTCCTCCTCCTCTGCCCTCTCTCAAGCTGTCCTCCTCCTCTGCCCTCTCTCACACATAGGAACGCATGTGCGTTCCACAGACAGGAAGTTAGGTATTTGGAACGCAAATGCCGAACTTCCTCTGCCCTCTGTCACGCTGTCCCCCTCCTCTGCCCTCTCTCACACTGTCCTCCTCCTCTGCCCTCTCTCACGCTGTCCTCCTCCTCTGCCCTCTCTCACGCTGTCCTCCTCCTCTGCCCTCTCTCACGCTGTCCTCCTCCTCTGCCCTCTCTCACGCTGTCCCCCTCCACTGCCCCTCTCACGCTGTGTCCCTCTCCACTGTCCCTCTCACGCTGTGCCCCTCCTCTGCCCCCCTCCTCTGCCTTGCTGAGCCACTCCTCTGCCCTGCTGTCGCACTCTTCTGCCCAGCTGTCACACTCCTCTGCCCGCTGTTACACTCCTCTGCCCCTGTTACACTCTTCTGGCCGCTGTTACACTCCTCTGCCCGCTGTTACACTCCTCTGCCCCTGTTACACTCCTCTGCCCTGTTGTGCCCCGCTGTCACCCTCCTCTGTCCCCTGTTACACTCCTCTGACCCCTGTTACACTCCTGTCCTGTTGTGCCCCGCTGTCACCCTCCTCTGCCCCTGTTACACTCCTCTGTCCCCTGTTACACTCCTCTGTCCTGTTGTGCCCCGCTGTCACCCTCCTCTGCCCCTGTTACACTCCTCTGTCCCCTGTTACACTCCTCTGTCCTGTTGTGCCCCGCTGTCACCCTCCTCTGCCCTTGTTACACTCCTCTGTCCCCTGTTACACTCCTCTGTCCTGTTGTGCCCCGCTGTCACCCTCCTCTGCCCCTGTTACACTCCTCTGTCCCCTGTTACACTCCTCTGTCCTGTTGTGCCCCGCTGTCACCCTCCTCTGCCCCTGTTACACTCCTCTGTCCCCTGTTACACTCCTCTGTCCCCTGTTACACTCCTCTGTCCTGTTGTGCCCCGCTGTCACTCTCCTCTGCCCCTGTTACACTCCTCTGTCCCCTGTTACACTCCTCTGTCCTGTTGTGCCCCGCTGTCACCCTCCTCTGCCCCTGTTACACTCCTCTGTCCCCTGTTACACTCCTCTGTCCTGTTGTGCCCTGCTGTCCTGTTGTGCCCCGCTGTCACTCTCCTCTGCCCCTGTTACACTCCTCTGTCCCCTGTTACACTCATCTGTCCTGTTGTGCCCCGCTGTCACCCTCCTCTGTCCCCTGTTACACTCCTCTGCCCCTGTTACACTCCTCTGTCCCCTGTTACACTCCTCTGTCCCCTGTTACACTCCTCTGTCCTGTTGTGCCCCGCTGTCACTCTCCTCTGCCCCTGTTACACTCCTCTGTCCCCTGTTACACTCATCTGTCCTGTTGTGCCCCGCTGTCACCCTCCTCTGTCCCCTGTTACACTCCTCTGTACCCTGTTACACTCCTCTGTCCTGTTGTGCCCCGCTGTTACCCTCCTGTGCCCCTGTTACACTCCTCTGTCCCCTGTTACACTCCTCTGTTCTGTTGTGCCCCGCTGTCACCCTCCTCTGCCCCTGTTACACTCCTCTGTCCCCTGTTACACTCCTCTGTCCCCTGTTACACTCCTCTGTCCTGTTGTGCCCCGCTGTCACTCTCCTCTGCCCCTGTTACACTCCTCTGTCCCCTGTTACACTCCTCTGTCCTGTTGTGCCCCGCTGTCACCCTCCTCTGCCCCTGTTACACTCCTCTGTCCCCTGTTACACTCCTCTGTCCTGTTGTGCCCCGCTGTCCTGTTGTGCCCCGCTGTCACTCTCCTCTGCCCCTGTTACACTCCTCTGTCCCCTGTTACACTCATCTGTCCTGTTGTGCCCCGCTGTCACCCTCTTCTGTCCCCTGTTACACTCCTCTGCCCCTGTTACACTCCTCTGTCCCCTGTTACACTCCTCTGTCCCCTGTTACACTCCTCTGTCCTGTTGTGCCCCGCTGTCACTCTCCTCTGCCCCTGTTACACTCCTCTGTCCCCTGTTACACTCATCTGTCCTGTTGTGCCCCGCTGTCACCCTCCTCTGTCCCCTGTTACACTCCTCTGTACCCTGTTACACTCCTCTGTCCTGTTGTGCCCCGCTGTTACCCTCCTCTGCCCCTGTTACACTCCTCTGTCCCCTGTTACACTCCTCTGTCCTGTTGTGCCCCGCTATCACGCTCCCTCTCACTCCTCTGCCACGCGCCAGCCATAGAATAAAAAGAAAGAACACAGAAACTTACCAATCCGTCGGGCGCCAGGACCCAGCAGACTCCTCTGCTGGGTCCCGGCGCCCGACGGATTGGTAAGTTTCTGTGTTCTTTCTTTTTTTTCAATGCTTGGCCTGCGGCACCCCAGGGACAGCGCCGCGGCACCCCTGGGAGCCGCGGCGCACAGTTTGGGAACCGCTGAGCTAGAAGATGAATCGGACACTGCTGCGTTCTCTGGCGTACAGTCCAGTTCTGGCCATGCGCAGAGTTATTGTGCGTATTATACAACCAAAATTGCCAGAATGCCTCCTTAATGAATCTGGCCCCTTGTCTGTAAGTTTGTTGAAGAACATTGCAGGGAGCACTTTCCACTTAATATGACTGATTCCGAAGGACAAGAACTTACAATAAGCTTCACACTGAGATTGGATGCAGGAGCTTTTACTTAAACATTTCTGAATGTTGCAATGTGAATATATTCCATGTTGGACCATTTTGAATTTTAGGTTTAGTGACTCTTTAAAGTTAAAATGAAAACATTTTACGATTTTTTGCACTTTTGTATCTATACATTTTTCAGTAAATTAATAATGGAATTGTTTATTTCAGCTAACATGGTCACATTTCAGAGAACGTGAAAGTTTTGGCTCAGTGCTGAGTTGGTGCTTTCATGTTCCATACATATACACAAGTCTGCACACATGACGTAATATGAGAAAGAAACACACCCTAATTTGTCAAATGTATGGAAGGTGCTATATGTCTGTGACTGACTATATAAAATACACTATGAACATATTAACCACAACAGGAAATCCATGAGTAATAAATATCTTTTCCAGAAACATTACATAGCAATGTTGCAGTTTATCATACATATACTTCCTATTATGTTTACAGCAGTGTAGTACTATGAAGCTTGTATAGAGTTGGAGTCTGCCTTGATAAAGCTTATGCCTCAGCAAAATATATTCCCGATAATCTCATAAGTATGAATTTGAATTTCAGTGTTTGTTTACATGAGAAACCTTTTTAAGTAGGCCTTACAAACTGCCAATGAGGCAGGAGGGCCAGAATAAAACTTGTGAATGGCTGTTGCTGGTGAATGAACAAGCTACCAACATAGTAACGATTGTTACCCTGCTTGATCGTAAGAGTCTTTATGTAAGAGTCCCTTAACTGCAGCTCAGAGAGCCGCGAGCAAGAAGCCGGCGTTGAAGTTACCTTATTAACGGTAATAATGTGCACCATTACCGTAATATTGGTAATAGTGCGCAGGCCAATTGAATTCCCCCCTTTAAGATTTATTATTCCTAAAATTTGCCCAGGCAAACCAAATTATTTAAGGTTAAAAAACTATATATACAAGCATCCTGTGATTAATAACATATGATGTGTATTCAGAACAATTACTTTTCTGAGGCCTAGAGGTAAATTTATCAAGTTGCGGGTTTGAAAAATTGGTGATGTTGCCTATAGCAACCAATCAGGTTGTAGCTGTTATTTTGCAGACTGTACTAAATCCTAGTGTCATAAATACAATCTAATCATTAAAGTCACAAGAGCATCAACACTATAGAAATCATTATATGTTAAATTTTTAATGGGGACGTCATAATTTGAACATTAGCACAAAATAGACTCTGAATTAATTGGATACTTAAATTAAGAAAAGGGCAACACATGACATTGCAGTGAGAACTGTCATTTTTATTTACACCTTACACACTTATCGTGTATACTCGAGTATAAGTCGACCCGAATATAAGCCGAGGCACCTAATTTTACCACAAAAAACTGGGAAAACTTATTGACTCGAGTATAAGCCTAGGGTGGGAAATGCAGCAGCTACTGGTAAATTTCAAAAATAAAAATAGATACCAATAATATTACATTAATTAAAAATAAAATATATTGGCTAATTAATATATTGTATCAGTGCATAGATTGATCGTAAAATGAACAAGCACAAATATCAGCGCTGACAATGAGTGCACCCCATCAACATAGAATGATCCGTTGGATAAATAAAAACAATTTGTTGATAAAATATATTATGACAATAGCAGAGCTATCACTGGCCAGTAAAACAATAAAAAGCTGCAGAATACCACTAGATATAAGTCACATGGATAATAAACGTAACAAATCTGAAGCCACAAAAAATAGAAACTAGTCATAAACACGGGTTGTTGTGAATGACAGCAATAGTCCTGAGAACACTCCAATAAACATAATCCGGAGTAAAAGATATTACCGGTGTGGCCACACCAAAAACATTCAGCTGATATGTTCCTTAAATGCTGATGATGATCTTAGCTCTGGAGCTGAATACAAGTATGAGAAGTGTAAACAGAATATTACCGTCAGTCCCCAGATATGAGAGCTGGAAGGTGAATGTCCCGTTATCCGTATGCCGCGGGTTCATAAGTCAGACCTGGTTGAAATAATCAGTTCCACGTAACAGTCTGCGTGAACAAAATGATCAAAATCCTCCGTTCAGCTCAGCACTTTGTGCAAAATAAATAATCAGTGGCCCCAGTTCAGATGTTAAAACTTCAATAGTCAGAGATGTGAGACTGCTGACAATGTTAGTAGACTAGAATAAACGGCATCAATCAAACAAAAAAAAAAAGCGGTGACGTTCCACTAGTCCCAGATGTTGCACAGCGGCTGTAATCCGTATGGTCTCAGTCAGAAAGGCGTGCGCTCCACAGTGGAACGCATGTGACGATATCCGGAAGTGGGCGTCTAATCAGATGTTATTGGTTGGTTCTTTTCATTGTGGTCCTGGAGCATCATTCGAGTATAAACCGAGGGGGGGCTTTTCCAGCACAAAAAATGTGGTGAAAAACTCGGCTTATACTCGAGTATATACGGTAATCACTTTATCACTAGATGTGTGTTTAATATTTTGCTGTTTACAGATCAGGGATTTTTTTTAAATATATGTACGATATTTTAATGGATTAACAATAAATAATATTTTAACAATTATTACAATACATCCATGGCGTGCCCCATTGAATTACACACCTTTTCGCTCTTTTTTCATTGAAACAGTTGGACATAGGTCTGGGTTTTTTTGTAAGATATGCACAAAAATGCGAACGCACACGTCCATATATAGGTTTTTGAATGTCGTTCACCTATAGCTGGAGAGGCGGAGAGGGGTAGGGAAAAGGTGGGAATTGATAGACTAAATACAGTAAGGGCATGGTCATGTAAATGCCACTCAATTCAATATAGACGCAGATCCGCCTGTTAGAAGATAATCACTTGCGGATTCTGGAGGGCTGGTGCAAATATATATAATGATGATGGCTATCAGCAGCAGTATCTAGCCGCATCTGATTAGCTAATTGCGCATTGAACCGTCCAGATGAAAGCACTTAATTCATTAGTGTCAAGGCTATTTTATATGAAGTTGTATTGCTTAATTGGCATTTCCATTTGGACTACTGCAAAGAAGAAAATTGCCATTGGATATTTTAAGGGGAAAACAACAGGTGTTTTTATTTAATTTGATTTAATTTTATTTTATTTGCTTCCATTTCATTTCATTTGTGTACTTACTTTCACTTAGAACTGTCAAGACACTTCTTTCTCTTGTGTATGTGACATTTGTGTACAATAAAAGGTAATGTGTACTACTAAGGCTCTCAAGCCAGATCTATAGCTATGCTATTTCTACGCCAGGGGTTGGCAACCTTTTTCTTTCAGTGTGCCGGATAAAATCTAGTCAAGCCCAGGCACACCCGGGCTTGACTAGATTTTATAAATATATATTGTGCACAGGTTTCTGCTCAACCACTTTGACGTTTATTTACTTGTCAGGATGGTTAAACATTCTAGGCAGTGTCTTCAGCAATCAAATCACCACATCCACAAAAATAAACATAGTCTCATAGCCCTAAACTTTGGCTATCACAGTTAGGTCCCTAACTGGTCATTGTTGGCTTCAGTCTCGCACACACAGCTCTGTGTGTGTGTGTGTGTGTGTGTGTGTGTATATATAGATTTAACCCTCTGTGCACCTTTAGGGTGTGGTGTATATGTATATCTAATATATAAATGCTTAGTGGCGTCTGTCTGTCTGTGTGTGTGTGGAAAAAAAAAACAAGTTGCAGCGCCACCTGCTGGGCACAGTTATACACTGACCTACTAAATTCTTAGTGTGTGTGGGAAAAAAATTTCAAAAAGGGCTGAAATTTGGTAGGGTAAAAACTCATTTTCGTGAGGTAATTTTACCTCATGAACACACATGTGTAGAGGCGTGCGTTAGTGTGTGTGTGTGTGTGTGTGTGGAAAAAACTATTTTCTCAGAAAGGGCTCATCCAATTGACCTGAAATTTGGTATACTGACATTATTTGACAAAAAAAATTGAATAGTCAAGTCAGTTAACTTCCATCATCCCCCCTTCCCCCCGTGGGAGAGGTAGTAAAGGCTAAATTTACGAGTTGAGGGGTCAAACTCATTTTCGTGAGGTAATTTTACCTCATGAACACACATTAAAAAGGCCGCTTGAGTCGGGAAGTAAAGCTCTTCCCCTGAGGAGGCCTGGGCTAGGCCCAAATGCATGACAAGAACCTTTTTAAGACCTTAAGTAGCTTGATTTGACTAGAATGCATGAGTATCATGCACGGGTTAACTTGTATATATATATGTGTATATATATATTTATAGAGAGAGGGAGATTTTTTTACATTATGTTATGATGCTAATATCATATTAACAGTAATGGGACCAGCAAATAAACATTCATGTTATGCCACACAGTGGTGTCCCAGTTCAAATTATGCCACATAGTAGTGCCCCCAATTCATATTATGACACAGAATTACCCCACTTTGTATTATGCCACATAGTTGAGCCCCAAAATCATATCATGCCTCATGCATGTGCCCACAAGTCATATCATGCCACATAGTTGTGTCCCCATTTCATATTATGCCCACAGCTGTGCCCCCAATTCATAGTATGCCACAGTTTCCCCCAGTCATAGTATGCCACAGTTGGCCCCCTATTGATAGAAAGCCACATAGTTGTCCCCCTTATTCATAGCATGACACATAGTTGTCCCCCCCTATTCATAATATGTCATATAGTTGTTCCCCCTATTCGTAGTATGCCACATAGTTGTCCCCCCTATTCATAGTATGACACATAGTTGTCCTCCCTATTCATAATATGTCATATAGTTGTTCCCCCTATTCATAGTATGCCACATAGTTGCCCCCCCCCTATTCATAGTATGACACATATTTGCTCCCCCTATTCATAGTATGATACATAGTTGTCCCCTCTATTCATAGTATGACATAGTTGTCCCCCTTATTCATAGTATGACACATAGTTGTCCCCCTATTAATAATATGCCACATAGTTGTTCCCCATATTCATAGTATACCACATAGTTGTCCTCCTCAATTCATAGTATGACACATAGTTGTCCCTTCAATTCATAGTATGACACATAGTTGTCCCCCCTATTCATAATATGCCATAGTTGTTCCCCATATTCATAGTATACCACATAGTTGTCCCCCAATTCATAGTATGTCACAGTTGCCCTCCCCTATTCATAGAATACCACATAGTTGTCTTCCCCTTATTCATAGTATGCCACATAATTGTCCCCCCTATTCATAGTATGACACATAGTTGTCCTCCCAATTCGTAGTATGCCACAGTTCCCCAATTCATAGTATGCCACAGTTGCCCCCCTTATTCATAGTATGCCACATAGTTGTCCCCCCAATTCATAGTATGTCACATAGTTGTCTGCCCCTATTCATAGTATGCCATAGTTGTCCCCCCTATATTAAGTATGCCACATAGTTGTTCCCAGGGCTGCCAAGAGGAATTCAGGGCCCCGGTACAACAAATTCATGGAGCCCCCCTTATAGTTGAGCAAGCAAAAAAAAATTGCGCCACCGTCATGGGTGTGATCACACGATTGGGGGTGTGGCTATGCGCCATTGGGGCGTGGCTAGCACATCAAAATCACTAGGTCCTGAATTCACTGGACCGTGACATTTGTACAAGTACTCCTGACTTTCAGGACATCTAGCACCCTTGTGTAGTATAGGAAGAATGCAGTGTGTACAGAAAGAGTTCAGTCTTGGCCTGCGCCCACTGGGCTCACCAAACATTGCCATTGTCCCTACTAGAATCACAACATTTCACAACTATGCTGCTCTGTCCTACCTGTTCTTCTCACTTTTACCACATGTGGCTGCTGGTTCCGGCTTGTCCGGATCCTGGAATGTTGGAATGTTGGAGAACCTATTTGGGAAAAAAATGGCTACGTTTAGAAAATCACAGCCAGCCCCACCGTTAAATCAATAGCATCCATGATTAAAAATTAGGCCTTCCTCCAGCCCCAACATTAAAATAGTATTCCCATTACCCCACAAACAAAAAAGCAACCATTAATTATATATACAGATCTCTTTGTATGCAGTCCCCCTCTCTCTGTGTGTGTGTGTGTACAGTTCTCTCTTTATATGCAGTCCGTGTGTGTGTGTGTCACACCCGTTTTTTAACCCCTCTACCTCACACACACTACATTGCCAAAAGCTCCGTGCCATCACACACACATTACTGTGTCCCTTTATCATCACCATGCTATGCCCCCTTATGATCACACTGCGCCCTCCATGCTGCCTTTGCCCCTTTCTTCATCCCCCTGTGCCATGCTGCCTTTCCCCCTCCTTTCATCATCCCCCTGTGCCATGCTGTCTTTGTCCCTCTTTTCTTTAAACCCCTGTGCCATGCTACCTCTGTCCCCCTGTCTTTAACCCCCGTGCCATGCTGCTTGTCCCTCCTTTCTTTAACCCCCTGTGCCATGCTGCTTTTGTCCCTCCTTTCTTTAACCCCCTGTGCCTCTCTACGTTTCTCCTTCCTTTTTTAACCCCCTGTGCCATGCTGCTCTTGTACCTCTTCTCTTTAACCCCTCTGTGCCTCTCTGCGTTTCTCCTTCCTTTCTTTAACCCCTTGTGTCAAGCTGCCCCCCCCTGTTTTTTAACCCCTCTGTGTCAAGCTGCCCCCCACCCGTTTTTTAACCCCTCTGTGTCAAGCTGCCCACCACCCGTTTTTTAACCCCTCTGTGTCAAGCTGCCCACCCCCCATTTTTTAACCTCTGTGTAAAGCTGCCCCCCCCATTTTTTAACCCCTGTGTAAAGCTGCCCCCCCCCCCGTTTTTTAAGCCCTGTATAAAGCTGCCCACCCCCCATTTTTTAACCCCGGTGTAAAGCTGCCCACCCCCCAGTTTTTTAACTCCTGTGTAAAGCTGCCCACCCCCCCATTTTTTAACCCCTGTGTAAGCTGCCCACCCCCCCCCCCCCATTTTGTAACCCCTGTGTAAAGCTGCCGCCCCCTTTCCTTCCTTCACTTACCTTTTCTTCTCTCTTCTTTCATGGTCCTCTCTGCTGCTCTGTGCTCCATTGCTCCAGACTGACTGAATGCTGGGTGTGACATGATGATGTCACACCCGACATTCAGTCAGTCTGGAGCAATGGAGCACAGAGCAGCAGAGGAGGAAGCCGGCGCCGCCATCAAGTGAGTATGTTTTGTTGTTTTTTTTTTAACTACTCTGCTGTGAACTTTAATAATACTTGTGACTGGATCACATATAAATCATTTATGGTATGAATTTATTTAAAGGAAATAGCGCGGGGCGCTTATTTATATATATTGCCAATGCACTTATTTTTAATATTGTGTATATTTTGAGATAGGAAATCGTTATTTCTGAGACCAGAGTAGAAAATGTGTTTTTTCTGTTTAGCCTCTCTAGAGGAAATGCATTATGTCTGATGTATATATCTGATACAATGAGCCTTTGTTTACAAATCCTTTGGTGTATTGTGATGTGGTGAAGTGGCTTGTTTTGTTTTGGGTTTTTGTTGTGCTGTGAGAATGTGTATTCGGCGACTGTCTGAAGAAGGTATTCATGTCAGACCTTTTGACTTGCTAGTATGTATCCTGCCTCTGAAATAAGACGCAGGAAATCACAGCAAGGTTTTTAAGAATTTCATAGCTAAGTGTAAATATTAGTGACTTTGCAATGCATGTAAATCCATGTTTGTGCGAACAGCTTATATCCTGAAGCTGAAAATAGCCTGTGTCTGAACTGTATAAAAGGCACTAGCTTGTATTGAAAACTTGTTCTTCTGATTTCAACATCTGACTTGATCACTGGACCCTTAACCAGTGTGATAGCAAATAAACGTCTTCCTTCAAAGACCTGCTTGGAAACTTCTTCAATATTGCTGTATTCCTGTGACCTGCAGATTAGACCCTAACTCTAATCCGTTCTCCGGCTGTCTCTGAGGTTTGGACCCAAACTTTTCTAGGACCACTGCTCTGCCTGCTACCCATGCAGTACTGGTCAGTGTGATAGGCCAGAGGGGATCCATCCACAGCAACCCTGATCCATAGTAAGAGGTCACGAGTACCAGCCCAGGTACACCAGCAACGAGATACGCTAGCAGCGTCAGTTACCCAGAAGAAACACGGTTCTGGATGCCGGTATAGGAGTCTAGTGGTGGCAGCCTTTGTAAGCCCCTCCTACTGTGGCAAGAGGGCGCATTTGGAATAACAAAAGGGAACGGTGGCAAAATAAGCCCAGCTGGTTCCCAGCAACAACAGACAGGGTGAGATAGGCGGTCCATCCTGTCACAATACTTATAATTTTTTACTTGATTTTTCTCATGAATATCTGTCACTTATGGCAGTGGATCCCAAACTTTCTCAGTAATTTTTTGAAGGCACCCCTAAGCCAAAATAATTACCAGGTAGTTGTCACGAATAAGGGTCTTAGTCCTGTTTACACTACTTGGTGGTAACAAATAACCATACATCTCCCTTTTGGTCAAAGGCAGCATTCTATTTTGGGACAAGCATGACTTCTGTCTACAGTACTGGAGGCTGCCATCTTGGGTGAGACATTTGCTAAACATCCTGCTCATTCTGAATATCTGATCTCATCCACCAATTAGCTTTCCCTGCAGACTATAAGAGTCTCCTCCTATACTCAGCAAATTGCCATAGGAGCACTTTCCTATTTCCAGACTACCACAGTTGCTGTTTGTTTGCTGCTTCATCCTGCCTGCTGTATACAGATCTCAACCATAAGCCCTTCGTGTGAATTCAGCTTCATCCTATTTGCTGTTTCATTCCACCTGCTGTATACAGATTTCAACCATTTACCCTCTGAGTGAATTTAGCCTCATGCTGTTGCTAATACATGTACTTCAACCATTTACTCTCTGAGTGAGTTTACATTCATCCTGTTTGCTGTTATATGGACTTCAAACCATTAACCTCTTGTGTGAATTCAGCTTCACTCTGCTTGCTGAAATAAAGACTTTGGCTATTTATTCCTCATGTGGATTCACATTCATTGAATCTGCTCTTGTACAGTTTCCAGCTGTTACCTTCTTTGTGATTTCTCCTCTCATCAATATATTCCTATCTCTCCTACTGGCTATCTGGTGTAGTAGGTTGTTCTAAGTCATCCTGTCGAGATGTGTCCAGAGGAAGTGCCCGTGAAGAGGGTGAAGAGAGAAGAGATGGGAAGTTAATCACTGGTCCTTTGTTCCAGCGGTGAGTACTTCTCCTCTTTTCCTGCAGGTCCCAGCAGCAGAGGGCGAGTGAGCCAATCCTGGCTCACCTCCGGCAGTTTTAACTGTTGGCGGCGCGGCGAGCCAATCAGCGCTTGCGGCGCCGTCAATTGACGCCATCTTGAGCAGAGTGGGACATTCAGAAGTAGAAGAGACGTGGACACAGGCGGAAGTGGCAGGGAGCCCTTGTAAGGGCTAGGAGCTACCTTGCCACAAGAACACAACAGAGAAGACAGTGCGGCAAGAGAAGAAGCCGGCGCGGAAGACAGAAGACGCCAGGATCAAGAAAAGAAGTAGATCGGCGTCGGGGAGTACTTGCAGGGGCAGAGAGCGCCCCTGTCAAGAAGACAGAGGGGAGCGGTGTGCTGAAGAGAAGAGGCGCTGCCGATTGGAGAGCCTGGAAGACCCGAAAACGTCAGGGGCAAGTTGAGAATCCTGCACAGAGCAGGAGCAAGATGTCAGGCCCCCTTAAAGGTAGGCACTTGTTTCCTTACTGTACTTCTGTAATTCTCTGTGTCTGTGGGAACATGAGGTTAGTTAGAGCACACACAGTTAGGGTAGGACACACTGTAGTCTTCCCGTCCCGTAGCTCCCTGGGGTTACGCAGGGTTCCTGAGGCAGTGATTGGGCACCTCACTGGCAGTGCAGCATGACCCTTTTGAGTTCCAGGGGTGCGTCCCATGGTTCCAATTGGGTGTCCCAGCCTGAGTTCTGGCAGGGTCCCTGACAGTTCCAGATTGGGGCGGTGTTTCCACTCGGGTGAACACGACCGGCTCGAGTTCTGGCAGTAGCCACTGACGGTTCCAAGTGGAAGCCGCCACCCCGGTGGCGCGTTGTTCCAGTGAGCTCCGGTCGGGCAGGTGACAACTGGTCCTTGGGATTCTGTGTGACCCCGTAGTTAGGAGACATTTTTCTCAGTACGACCTCGGTGCGGGTTTAGGGTGAGCCCCCAGAGTAAAAGGCGAACACTGATTGGTGTTCCCCATAGGTAGAGGGAGGAGGTTTAGGGAGTACACCACACCCAGTACCTAGCAAAGTTGCGTTACCCGACCATTAGTTGTTGCAGGGTCAGGGCGCCTATTGTTAGCTAGTGCCAGTTGTGTGAGTGGTACATTCTAGCCTCACCTGTAGAGTAGAAGGAGGCCGTGTTTATTGCTGTATTCCACAAGTGACGGAGAGGAGCAGGAGAGCATGGACCGGAAGTTGGAGTGTCTGGGGGGAAGTGGAGTGATTTGACAGAGGTTCAGTTGCTGATCTGCTGGAATAGGAAAGAGCGGAGTATTCCATAGTGGCTCCTCGGGATTGGGGTCCAGGAGTCAGACCTTCAATAAACATGGTGCTGACACAGAGAGTGGCTGGGGTGAATCCGAACTGGACGGTAGGTGGTCATCGTTTGGAAGGTAAGACATCTGTGTGCGTCTGTCCTGTTCCCCTGCGGGCGTTACTCTCCACTTTCTGGAGCCATCTATGTGACTCGGGGAACCGACTTCCAGTTCCAGATCTACCTCAGGTTTTAGAGTTCTGAGTTGTCCAGGCCCAGCTCCAGGCTTATTCTGTTCAGGAGGTTGCCACCCTCTGTATAATCTCTGCCTGAGTTCTGAGTCGTTCCAGTCCCAGTTGTAATACTATATGGTGGTGAGGTCTGATGACATGTGGTGAGGTCTGAGAGGCATGTCAGGAGGTCAGATGACAGGTGTGCTGGGCATGTAAAGGGCATGCGGGGAAGTTTAGGGAGCATATTGTTGCTCCAGGCATCATGGCTCCACACTACACCTCTGTGTCCACTGGACTCAGGGGTGGTGGAGGTGTTCAAGAGTAGGAGGGACTCTACCAGTTTCATTTGTACTTGGCCTCACAATTTTTGATGTTAGCCCTGATATTATACATATACCAGAAATACATGCAAACATAACAAATCTAGAGTTCTGCTCTCAAGTCATAATTGGAAGGATAGTAGTACATTTCCAAGCATGATATAAAAACAATGCTGACCTGTACCTAAATAGTGTCTAAATACAGCTGTCTTCCATGTAGCCAACTAAAATTCCTTGTCTTTATGATGCAAAAAAATTGATTGCTACTGCTTTTATGCTAAATATTATGCTGTTATTAAACAACAATGTGGTTAAGCATTTTTGTGAAATATTTCCAACCACCGACAGAGGGAAATATGTTTAATTTTGCTTGTCCTGCAAACATGGGATACTTGTTGCATCATAACTAATAATCCTCTTTATGCAAAGACAAATGTTTGTTCTGGGAGGTGAGCTGCACTCTTCATTTTTTAAGCCAGAAGCTATGATGAGTTCATTCACATCTGCAGTTAATATCTGTACTACAAACAGCTAAGAGTAAAGCTGGCTATTCACTAAAATCCTGACAATTTGTCACTTTTGACTAAATGGGAGTGATATGGTACACTATTATCTGTTCAAATTCACACAGGTCATCCACATATTTACAAAACAGGACCCCAACTTTCCAGAAGCCAGCTAGAAGACAATAAAGCTGCAAGAACAGGGAACAGAGAAGAGCAAGAACAGGCAAGAGAGAATGCACATCTGTCTAAATTTGAATGCTGATGAATGCTCCTAGTATTCCTATACGCTTATATTGGTGGGGGGCGCTGCGGCGGTAATAGCCTAGGTTGGCTGGAACCCTTAATAGGGCCCTGCTGCCAGTAAGCTTTCATTTATATAAAATAAGGGCAGATACTGAGTATTGCACCCAGAGTGCAAAACAAGTGGACTAGTGCGGTACATTTTGTTAAAGAAACAGAAAACCTAAAATAAGAGTTGATGTCTTTAAAGGAGCTATTAATACAGAATTATAAATGCACAAATTTCAGCAATTTATAAAAACTAAAGATATTTGAGGTGAAGCTGAGAGTTGGAGGGCTATACTTTCTGTGTGTAAGCCACTGGCATATCATCATCATCATCATCATTTATTTATATAGCGCCAACATATTCCGTAGCGCATATCTACCAAAGGTGTGCAGTGCAGCCAGAGTGAAACAGTCAGGGAAGCAGACATGATACTGATGACTATGGGAAAGTTCTCTCTCCGAGTTCTGGGTTCTAGGAGTCACAAAATTACACTATTCATGCTGGTGCAACTTTGCTGGTCCTGTACATATTGCAAGAGTTGCATGTTTTTTATTTCAGAATTTGAGCTTGCCTTTGGAGACAATGGGGTATATTTACTAAACTGCGGGTTTGAAAAAGTGGAGATGTTGCCTATAGCAGCCAATCAGATTCTAGCTATCATTTATTTAGTACATTCAGCAAAATGAGAGCTAGAATCTAGTTGCTTTAGGCAACATCTCCACTTTTTCAAACCCGCTGTTTAGTAAATATACCCTAATATCTTTAAAACTCCTGTTTGTAAATGTCAAATGGCTTAACTCTCCTAAAAAGTGTTGAGTCCTGTTTATGATAAACATAGGGTTGCAATTATAGCTCATAGCATACTTTCTTTTATGAAATCCCCCACATACTCATACCCAGAGCAGGCTCTTTGGGGTCTTTATAACTTTAATTTCTTGTTATGCACCAAACACTGGCCAAACCTCCCTTTTTATCTTCTCTATTCAAACAAATTGATCTTCATGTGAGGGGCCTCTTAGTCCTTGGAAGTGATTTCAATTTGACATTATATCCTGCACTAGATAAATCCCGGCAATTTAGTTCCCCTTTAAAAGATTTTAACCAATACTCTCTTGAAAGATTTGCATCTATTTTTAAACAACATACACTGGCAGTTAGTTAATAGAGAAGCCAGAGAGTAAACTTTTTATTTGGACATGCATAGAGTCTATTCTATGCTAAGTTTTCTTTTCTTTTATTCCAGATTTGACTTTAGACTGAATTAAGCTGACATAGTCCCAGACCATTGATATTTCACAACTTTCCTCTAGATATTTGTCTTGGAGGCTTGATGACAACCTGTTGCTGAGGCTGGTAGATTGCTCTGAGATAGTAGAAGCATTGACTATTTCTCTATAAACTCTACTGAAGATATTTCTCTCCCCACTATATGGGATGCCTACAAACCTACAATTAGCTGCAAATTAATTAGCCTGACCATAGCTTAAAATAAAAGGAACGTGACCTCATTCAGAAATTGGAATCCTATATTCAGGCAGCTCGGGCTCAGCACCAGGCTACATCCTCAGAAGAAACTCTTGAACACTTATCATCCTTGACAGACCATTAAAACTTTTAATGCCACAATAACAGAGGAGGAAACTCTGTCACTGTTTGCTCAATGAAGTCAGCCTCTGCTCCTGGCCAGCTCTTTATTATAAAAATAAAATAGCTATATTCTCACCCCAAAGCTCACAGATCTTTATGACTTCGTTTGGGACAGGGAATCTTTTTGTTTACCCACTACAGCAACCACAATCTCTGTGATCCACAAAGAAGGAAAGGATCCTAATTCTTGTGGGAGCTAACATCTGTATATAATTTGTAGACAATAACTTTGTCTTCTGCCAGCCTAATTTTAAGCAAATGCTTTTTACTACAGTGATTCTGATTCCTCTTGGCCGCTTAGTGTACATATGAGGCAGTCAGGTGATCTTACATCATGGAGGTGTGTCTTCTCCCTAACCTGAATGCGGCTCTCCCATGTCTCCAGTCATCAATTGCCAGTGATAGCATTTCCTACGTTAGCTTCTTGGTTCTGCGACTTGCTTATCTTCTCCCTTTGAGGATCTTCTTGAATATAACTGACCGCTGTACTCTGTCCATACACTACAGTACGGAAAGTTCTCACTGCACAGCACCAGTGCTTTCCCTTCAATGGTAAGGTCTCTGAGGCTCCACAGTCTAATTTTCTGTCTACAAGTAACTAGTTTCTCCTCCCAAAACTTCAGGTCCGCGTCCTCTCAACCAAACCAGACTCCCAGAATCTTGATGACGTCTGACTTGATTGTGAAGGGGAATGAAGCAGGGCATAACAGATGCCATTGCCCAAAGAGCATTATCTCTGACTTCTGTCACTTGATCTTTCCCACCGTAAGCTTGGTCGAAATTCTTGCAGGTCTGGATGATGGCTGCCACTGACTGTGATCTGAATAGAAGACAGTGACTTCATCCATATAGAATGAGCACTTGCACGCTCATCAGTTGGGTTCCAGTACGATGATCTCTGGATTCTGTATGATGCACATTGCGAAGAGCTCATACAACAAACAAAAGAGGTAAAAGAGGACAGCCTTGTCTGACCACAGATAAGAATATATTTTCTTTAAAATTAGAGTTGAAAAAATTAGGCACTTCAGGTCAATAGATTCCTATATAATTTTACAATACTAAAACCTATTTTATTGATAACCAAAACTTAAAAATTCCCATTGCCACATTCACCAGGCCTATAATGGCAAAATAGTAAAATACAGATTAAGGAGGTAATAAACAGAAAGAAATAAAGTGCTCTGTTAAAAAAAAAATCTAATTAGACCTTTAGATGGGGCTGGAATGTACAGTTTGGTAAGTTGGGGTCTATATGTGTTTAGTGTTTATCATGAGCTCCATACTTTTCCAGTAATGTATTGCTATTCTTATATTCTTCAAATTGTATTGTTTGAACTTTTCTTTATTTAATTCTCATTGAGCTTAGTTCACACACTTAGTTAATTTCAACTTTTATTCACAAAGGAGATATTATTTGTCATTCGTCCTCATTTGCACATACAATTATAACCCTCACAATTTTGCGTAAAAAGAGGAAAGATTTTGGGCTAGATTTACTAAGCTGCGGGTTTGAAAAAGTGGGGATGTTGCCTATAGCAACCAATCAGATTCTAGCTATCATTTTGTAGAAGGTACTAAATAAATGAAAGCTAGAATCTGATTGGTTGCTATAGGCAACATCCCCACCTTTTTAAACCCACAGCTTAGTAAATCTAGCCCTTTGTCTCTAAGGAGAACAATTTACATCCTAATGATAAAAGGCATGAAAGATATCTGTTTACTGTATATTATTATGTTGCTCAGGTGGACATGTCAATCTGTGTATGCGCAGTGGTGTCCCCGGCTGCTGGCGAGAGACTACATCTCCCGGCAGGCCAGGGAACTGAAAGAGAAAGGGGGGAGTGTGGAGAGTGTGTGCACAGAAGAAAGAAGGAGGGGGCAGTTGTAGAAAGTAGTTGAAGAAGGCAGTTGGAGAAAGTAGTATAAAAAGGCAGTTGAAGGAGAACAGAGGAGAGACAGACATACACTATACGGACAAAATTATTTGGATGCTTGACTGTTACATCAACTGGGACTGTAATGACATTATATTCAAATACATATACTTTAATATGGAGTTAGTCCTCCTTATGCAGCGATAGCAGCTTCCACTCTCCTTGGAAGGCTTTCCACAAGATGTTGGAGTGTTTCTTTGGGAATTTGTGCCCATTCATTCTGTAGAGCATTTATGAGGTAAGGCATTGACATTGGACAAGAAGGCCTGTCTCGCAAGCTCCGTTCCAATTCATCCCAAAGGTGTTCGATGGGGTTGAGACCAAGGCTGTGTGTAGTCCAGTAATAGAAAAGGGCCATCCCAAAACTGTTGCCACAAAGTTGAAAGCATAGCATTGTCTAAAATTACTTGGTATGCTGAAGCATTAAGATTGACCTTCACTGGGATAAGGGGCCTAGCCCAAACCCTGAAAAACAGCCCCATACCATTATCCCTCTTCCACCAGACTTTACAGTTGGCATAATGCAGTCAGGCAGGTAACGTTCTCCCGACATCTGCCAAACCCAGACTCACCCATCCGACTGCCGAACAGAGAAGTTTGATTCGTCACTCCACAGACCACGTCTCCACTGCTCCACAGTCCAATTTGGTGTGCTTTACACCACTTCATCAGACGCTTGGCATTGGTCTTGGTGATGTGAGGCTGGCATGCAGCTGCTCGGTCATGGAAACCCATTCAATTAAGCTCCCGTTGCACATGTTTTGTGCTTACATTAATGCCAGTGGAAGTTTGTAACTCTTCAGCTATGGAATCAGCAGAGCTTTGGCGACTTTTACGCACCATGCGCCTTCGCAGTCATTAACCCTACTCTGTGATTTTACATTGTCTTCTGCTTTGCGGCTGAGTTGCTGTTGTTCCTAAACGCTTCCACTTTTTATTAATATCACTTACAGGTGACTGTGGAATATTCAGCAGGGATAAAATTTCACGAACTGTCTTATTGCAAAGGTGGCATCTTATCACAGTACCACACTTGAAGTCACTGAGCTCTTCATAACGACCCTTTTTGTAACAGTAATGTTTGCAAATAGAGACTGCAAGACTAGGTGCTTGATTTTTATATACCTCTGGAAACGGGTTTGATTGAAACACCTCAATTCAATAATTAACAGGTGGGGCCAAATACTTTTGTCCATATAGTGTATGTCAGCCTGATGGGGGCTATATCAAAGTCAAATAATTGGATGAAGTCATTTTAAATGAATAAATATTGGTTATTATAGAATTCTGTGTGATTACGATTTGCAAGCATTTGCGTAAGGATGTTAGATATGCAATTACATAGGAAAACACAGCAAATACACTTACACTCACTTCTACATTTGTAAATAGTTCACCTTTAATTAAGTTCCAACTCACATCATTTTATTAGTAAGACTTAAAAGTTATTTATACAAAGCTAAATTTACATTAAATGTATTTATGGTTCAGGTCCTAAAAAATGTATGGAGTTTGACCTTATATTAATTCACAGTTTAACAGCAGGAATCCAAGATCATCGGAGAAGCGATTGCACATAGCGATCGCTTGCTGTGATTAGTATAAGATTAATTTTCAAAAGTACTCTGGTAATGGGTTGGTTTAAACTAGAGATGCTCACTGACCTCTGTGTTTTGGTTTTGGATCTGTATTTTTTTTTAGAAAAATAGCTAAAATATGCTAAAATCGCATAATTTTGCTCTTTTTTTGTTCCTACTTTATTATGAACCTCAATAACACTAATTTCCAGTCATCTCCAGTCAATTTTGACCACCTCACAGGTCACAATATTATCATCTTTTCCACATTTTGAGGAAGTAGCCTCCTACGCCGATTGCTGTCAAAGTTCTCGGCTGTGCTAAAAACTCTTTCCAAGTACACACTGGAGCGTGGGCAGCTTAGGCAGTGCAAAGCGAGTTGGTACATGGGTCTCCAAATTCCCTTGCATCTCTTGAGATCTGGGTCAGTTGGAAACAAAGAAGAAATAGCTCTTAACCCTAGGATCAAGCACAGTCGCCAAAATGTAGTGATCCGATTTCAAGGTTTTGATAACTCTTGGATCCTGGCAAAGCGAATAAAGTATTTGATCTACAAGTCCGACATACTTAGCCTATTTGATTTGCTTCATCTCCTCCTTCAGTTTCTCAAGCTGCTTTTCCAAAAGTCTAATTGAGGGAATCACTTGGCTCAAGCTAGCAGTGTCTGAACTCTCTTCACAGGTGACTACTTCGAATGGTTTAAGCACCTTGCACAACATGGAAAGTATTATCCACTGCACTTGACTAAAATACATCCCCTCTCCTTTCCCAATGTCATGGCTTGTGGAGTAAGCATGGTTGGCTTTTCGCTGTTCCTCCATCTACAGAAGCATATACAGGGTGTAGTTCCACCTTGTCACTGCCTCTTGCTTCAGTTGGTGGCACGGCAAATTAAATTGCTCTTGTAGCTGCTGCAATCTCCTACACGCTGTTGCCGAATTTCAGAAATGTCCAGATATTTTACGGGCCACAGACAGCATTTCCTACACGTCCCTGTCATTTTTTAAAAAGCTCTGCACCACCAAGTTTATTGTGTGAGCAAAACAGGGAATGTGATAATTCACCCAGCTATAATGCTCTCACAATATTGGTAGCGTTATCAGAAATGAAATATCCTGAGGAGACTCCAAGCTGGATAAGCCATGTTGCAATGACATCCCTTAGTTTTTGTAACAGATTGTCAGCTGTATGCCTCTTAGTGAAGCCGGTGATACACAGAATTGCCTGCCTCTGACAAATGTGACGTACTTGGGTTCATGCTGCTGCTGTTCCTGATGGTGAAGGCAATTCACCAAGCCAGTGGGCTGTCACAGTCATATAATCTTTAGTTCTGCTTGTACACATCTGTGGTTAAGTGTACAGTGGGTAGAATGGCATTTTGTAGTCCAATAATTACATTTTTACAAACCTTCTGGTAGAGGTAAGGAATAGCTTTTCTAGTGAAATGCTGTCGCGATGGAATTTGGTAACAGGGACCCAAGACCTCAAGTAACTGTCTAATACCGGCAGCATTAATAGTGGATATTGGATCCAGATCTAATACTAGCATGGTTGCCATGGCGTCTCTGATCCGCTTTGCAACTGGGTGACAGTGTCAGGAACCCCTCCAACCAGTACAACACCACCCGGAGTCTACTCTGATAGTCAGTTGTTTGCTGGAGCCCCTAGTGGTGGGGACAGACTTGGCTGCAGACTACAGAGGGTCGTGTGGCGTATACCAGCTGCGGGGAACCCAGGAGGAGAGGATAATGGCAGACAGCAATTCCAAGGAACAGGCCGAGGTCAGGGGTCACTTGTTAGGAAGAATGGTCAGGAACACGCCAAGGTTCGAGGTCACGGGCAAAACAGCAGAAACTGAGATACAGGCCAGAAGGTCAAGGGCACAGGCAAAAAGGCAAATCCAGTAAACAGGCAGGGGTCATACACAGTAGGCAACAATCCAAAGGCTTAACACCAAGAGTACAGGAGTACAGCAGCAGGCAGCAACACAGGAATCTGGAAGCTATAACCGGCAGGAAGGCTAAGCCCTCCCTGCCTTAAATACACAGTGTGACCAATCAGAGCCTAGCTCTGAAACTGCCCCCAGCCTATGCCTAATAAATAAATTAACAGAATTAGCCCGCAGGCTGGTTTGCTACTTGCGCACGCGCCCAGCAGTTCTCCTATGCTGGGACGCGGTGCTCTCTGCTTCAGCATCCCGACCGTTGCCTAGGCAACGGCCGGGGCGAGCCCCGGAAGTGACGTCCCGGTCGTCATAGCGACGGCCGGGACGCCTGTGAGAGAGTCGCAGCGGCTGGGCACCGCCGTGGCTCGTAACAGTTCCCCCCTTGAGGAGGGGTCAAGGCACCCCGACATCCAGGTTTTTCAGGGAATTGTTTGAAAAATTCCTCAATGAGTTTGCGGGCGTGTAAGCGTCTCCACGGAATCCAAGATCTTTCCTCTGGGCCACGATCTTTCCACTGAACTAAAAAATGAATCTGCCCCTGGACCTTTTTGGATTCCAGAATCTTCTCCACCACAAGTTTCTTGCGACCATCCAGAATAACAGGCTGAAACTTTGGTAAGTAACGGAGCCTAGACTTGCGTGCAGGAATAACAGATTTCAGAAGAGAACAATGGAAGGTATTCGGCATCCTAAGTGACTGAGAAAGCATTAGCCTGAAGGCGACAGGATTGACCTGTTTGGTGATCAGAAATGGGCCAATAAATCTAGAACTTAGTTTTTTGCAGGGCTGTTTGAGCTTGATATTGCGTGTGGACAACCAGACTTTTTGCCCCACCTTAAATGAACAGTCCTTCCGATGACGGTCTGCAAATTTTTTAGACTGAAAAGAGGCTCGAATTAATACAGAATGCACTTTTTTCCAAACAGATTTGAGAAATGAAGCCATGGAACGGACCTCTGGAAGGCCAGAGGAGTTGAGCAGGGACAGGGAATTGGATCTTGGATGAAAACCAAAGTTACAGAAGAAAGGAAAGGTTCGGGTGGAGGAATGGGATGCGTTATTATATGTGAACTCAGCCCACGGAAGCAATGATGACCAATTATCTTGAAACTCTGTAGTGTAGAAGCGAAGAAACTGTTCCAATGATTGGTTCACCCTCTCAGTTTGTCCATTGGATTGAGGATGATAGGCTGAGGAGAGACTGATGTTGATCCCCAAAAGACAACACAAGGACTTCCAGAACTGGGCAACAAATTGGGAACCCCGGTCTGAAACAATGTCATGGAGGCAAAAGACATGCTGCACAAATAGCACAGCCAAATCCTGAGCACTAGGGAGCTTAGAGAGTGGAACAAAATGAGACATTTTGCTGAAACAGTCCACTATTACCCAAATAGTGTTGTTTCCTGAGGAATATGGCAGATCCACGATAAAATCCATTGATAAATGTGTCCAGGGTTTCATAGGTGTAGACAACGGCATAAGTGGACCTGAAGGAGAGATCCTGGAGGTTTTATTTTTTGCGCAATCCTCACAAGTACGGAGAAAACGCTCAACATCCGAAGAGATTGAAGGCTACCATACTGAGCGTATAAGGATTTCTAGAGTTTTAGAGATACCCGGATGTCCGGCAGATTTATTCTCATGGACCTCAGTGAGGACAGCTCTACGGAGGTGCACCGGTACAAAAAGACGCCCGGCAGGTGTTTCAGCAGGGGCAATCTTCTGGAATTGACGAATAGTGTTCCCTAAATCCTGGGTCAACCCAGCGTGAATGATAGAGGCTGAGAATATATAGGTGATGGTTCACTCGTGGGTAATTGATGAGGTAGGAAGCTCCTGGACAAAGCATCCACCTTAGTATTCTAAGAACCAGGTCTGTAGGTTAGGACAAAATTGAAACGGGTAAAGAATAGAGCCCATCGGGCTTTTCTGGAGTTTAATCGTTTGGCAGACTCAATGTACAACAGATTTTTATGATAAGTGAAGACTGAAATTGTATGAACTGTTCCCTCAAGCCAATGACGCCACTCCTCGAACGCCCACTTGATTGCCAGGAGTTCCTGATTGCCCACATCGTAGTTGACTTCGGCGGCCGAGAACTTGCGAGAAAAGAAGGTACATGGATGCAGTTTATGATCACCGGGGTCTTTCTGAGAAAAGAGAGCACCAGCGCCTACTTCCGAGGCATCCACCTCCAGGATAAATGGCAACTGCGGATTAGGATGCTTGAGGACCGGAGCAGCAGTGAAGGCATCCTTAAGAGCTTTGAATGATGTAATGGCCTCTGGAGACCAATTACCAGGATCCGCTCCTTTGCGGGTAAGAGCAGTGATGGGAGCCACCAGATCAGAGAAATGTTGGATGAATCTCCGATTGTAATTAGCGAAGCCTAGGAATCTTTGGATCGCTTTCAGACTCGTGGGACGTATCCACTCCAGGATGGCTTGGACTTTATTAGGATCCATAGAAAATCCATCAGGAGAGATTATGTATCCTAGGAACGACACCTTCTTAACATCGAATTCACATTTTTCAAGCTTGGCGAAAAGATGATGTTTTCGGAGTTTAAGCAGAACTTGTTTGACGGAATTGGCTGCTTAAAGCTGGGTGATTCCATTCACTGTCAGTGGACCAGCGCCGGAATTCAGCAGCGTATTCCTCTGCAGAACGTCGGCCTTGTTTTAGGGATCTGAGATGGCCCTCAGCGGAAGCTACCCGATCCGGGTCATCATACAGAAGGCCTAGGGCTTTGAAAAAGGATTCCATGGACCTTAGGGAAGGACTGTCGGAAGGTAAGCTGAAGGCCCAGGACTGCGGGACCCCTGAAGCAAGGAAATCACAATACCCACTCTTTGCTGTTCAGAGCCGGAGGAATGGGGTCGGAGATGGAAGTATAGTTTACAGCTCTCCTTGAAGTTACAGAAGAGATTCCTGTCCCCAGAAAATCGATCCGGCAAATTCAGCTTGGGTTCCACAGCAGGAACTGATGGGTCTTGCTGGGCTTGAGCTTGTGCGGCTCTGGTGGCCTCTTCCTGAGCAGACAGGCGTTGAACCAGGTTCTGGACCACTTGTGAGACGGACTGGATCTGTCCTGCCAGAATTTGGGCTGGAGAAATGTTTGCCCCATTATCTTCCATTGAAGCGAACTCTCCAACGCTTTTTTTGGCCGGTTATAATGTCAGGAACCCCTCCAACCAGTACAACACCACCCGGAGTCTACTCTGATAGTCAGGTGTTCGCTGGAGCCCCTAGTGGTGGGGACAGACTTGGCTGCAGACTACAGAGGGTCGTGTGGCGTGTACCAGCTGCGGGGAACCCAGGAGCAGAGGATAATGGCAGACAGCAATTCCAAGGAACAGGCCGAGGTCAGGGGTCACTTGCTAGGAAGAATGGTCAGGAACACGCCAAGGGTCGAGGTCACGGGCAAAACAGCAGAAACGGAGATACAGGCCAGAAGGTCAAGGGCACAGGCAAAAAGGCAAATCCAGTAAACAGGCAGGGGTCATACACGGTAGGCAACAATCCAAAGGCTTAACACCAAGAGTACAGGAGTACAGCAGCAGGCAGCAACACAGGAATCTGGAAGCTATAACCGGCAGGGAGGCTAAGCCCTCCCTGCCTTAAATACACAGTGTGACCAATCAGAGCCTAGCTCTGTAACTGCCCCCAGCCTATGCCTAGTGAATAAATTAACAGAATTAGCCCGCAGGCTGGTTTGCTATTTGCGCATGCGCCCAGCAGTTCTCCTATGCTGGGACGCGGCGCTCTCTCCTTCAGCGTTCCGACCGAAGCCAAACCGAGGCTATGACATCCAAGTCTCGCGTCGGATCTCGCGAGACTCGGATGTCATAAATACTCACCTTGCGGTCGCCATCTTCATTTCGCCTGACATCAGGGAAGAGGGAGGGTGTGTAGGCTAGTGGTGCTCCTGCGTGATCAGTGCTCTGTCCTTGCTGAGTCCAGTGGTGCTTTATGCCTGTGTCCAGTGCTCTGTCCTTGCTGAGTCCAGTGGTGCTTTTGTCCTGTGCTCTGTCCTGCTGAGTCCAGTGGTGCTTTGGCCAGTGTCTGTCCTGCTGAGTCCAGTGGTGCTTTAGTCCTGTTGTGCTAAGTCCATAAAAATTTTATAATTATTAAAATCTCTTCAAAATTACAAAAAAAAAAATATTTTAAAAATTATACAAAATTAATAAAAAAAAAAATATTTAAGCAGTTCTAAAGAATAGGTACTGCAATCTATATTACATTTAATACGTTCAATTTTTAAGCAGTGCAAGAGAATAGGTACTGCAATCTATATTACTTTTACTACGTTCATTCTTTAAGCAATTTCAGAGAATAGGTACTGCAATCTATATTACATTTAATACGTTAAATTTTTAAGCAGTGCAAGAGAATAGGTACTGCAATCTATATTACATTTACTACGTTCATTCTTTAAGGAGTTCCAGAGAATAGGTACTGCAATCTATATTACATTTACTATGTTCATTCTTTAAGGAGTTCCAGAGAATAGGTACTGCAATCTATATTACATTTAATAAGTTAAATTTTTAAGCAGTGCAAGAGAATAGGTACTGCAATCTATATTACAAGAGAAAGTGAGGGAGGAGCTGGTAAACCATTGCGATTCCACCAAGCATGTAGCTCTTGTGGATGAAGCCCTTTGTACGCTTTGATGATATATTGTGGCTCCGGTACCAAATTGGGTACCGGGGCCACTCCACTACGCAGTCCAGATAGATGCGTATCAACTACATTCAGTGTTGGGGCCAAATCCAAAATTAATGAAAATGACCTGTCATCGTCAAAAACAAGAGGTATTGACGCGCTCGAACTACACCCTGTATATGCTGCAGAGGACGTAGGAGCAGGCAGCTGTGCAGTGGAATTCAGACCCGTTGAGGGTGATATATTGTGGCCCCGGTACCAAATTGGGTACCGGGGCCACTCCACTACACAGTCCAGAAAGCTACCTCGGTGCAACGTTTTGGACTAAAAAGAATATTGTGAGGTGTTCAGTGTTCAGAATAGACTGGAAATTAGTGGAAATGATTGTTATTGAATGTTATTGAATGTTATTGAAGTTAATAATAGCGTAGGAGTGTAAAAAAAAACCAAAAAATTGATTTTAGCGCTTTTTTAAAAATAAATCAGAACCCAAAACCCTAAATCAGAACCAAAACCTTTCGTCAGGTGTTTTGGCAAAACAAATCAGAACCCAAAACCCTTAAGCTAATCAGAACCCAAAACCCAAAACACTAAAAGTGCCCGGTGCACACCCCTAGTTTTTACTGTGTGCTCTGGTTTCTTGGCCTCAGTCCAAAACATAATGGCAGGTTAATGGTGTGTGTATGTGTGTTGGTGTGTGTGTGTGTGTGTATGTGTGTTGGTGTGTGTGTGTGTGTTTTTAGACTATGACTAAGCACCACTGGCCAGGGACCAATATATATAATTAAGCATTCTCTGAAAAGCACTGTGTAATAGTTGGCATTATAATAATAATTTGTAATTAATACATTACAAATATGGAAAATAAAGTAACAACAATAATGTGTCATTATATACAAGGCCTATATGTCTTTTCTTCAAATTTGGGCCTGGATACACATTAGATAAACCAGTGTTATAGGTTTAATGGACCCGTTTTGTATCATGCATAAATCTTTGGTTCATCCACTGAAATATTCGTGTTATGTGTTGTGTTTGTTACATCACACACTTAATCATGTTATTGTCAAACATGGAGCTGAAAATCTGTTCATCTGTATAAAAACAAATACAGAAGGTGCAGCAATGCCAAAACAGACTGAGCATTTTCTCTCCTTGTGACTGGGGAGGGATGAGGACTTCTCACAGACTGCAGTATCTTTTCCAAGCACATCCAACCCTTGCTGCTGCTGTCAGCCTGCCAGCACCTTACACACAGCCACTGGATCCAAATCATCTTGCTACAGTTGTGCAATTGTGTTCTCATGATAAAGTGATTAAATATTTCCAGGGAAAACTTAATTGCTGCTTACTCATGATATATTTAGCCATGGAGTGCTAGGGTTGACACCTTTTTTGGGAAAGATAATACTGGCCTTCCTATCTCTTTTATATTTCTTTCCTGTTAATAACACTGGCACTGAGTCCCGTTTTTAGCGGCCAAGTGGCAACCCTACAGGAAGCTTGTAGACATTGCCTTCAATCCCAGTTTTAAGCTTTGGATAACTCGCATCACAGGAGTCAACTTTTCAAAATGATTGGGGGGTGCTTAACATAATACAATTACCGCCCCCCAAATATGAGCAAATCTTTATAACACATACACACACACACACGCACACACACGCACACACACACACATACACACACACACACACACGCACGCACGTTCTTATACCTCCCAAGATTTTGTGTGCTTCACATCCCTTGGGGTTGAGGCCAGCGCTTGAGAAAACAGCGGGCAGCCCCAAGACATCTTCCTCTTTCCTAAAAACACAGGTTTAATGCTGAGCACACCTGCCGCTGGTATGTGCTGCAATATAGGGGCATAAATATTCCCCAATTGTCACCAAATCAGGAAAAAAAGACCTGAAACACCAGACGGTCCCCCTAAATCAGGACTGTCCCGCCTAAATTGTGACAGTTCGGAGGTATGCGTTCTGCTATTGTGCTTGTATAGGATAGTAAGCCCCCATTTATTGTTGTCTTTTAATATTAAATCATAAAGGTAATTGCACCAGAGGATGCACTTCTGCTGTTACTATCCAGGTCTAATGAGGCTCTCAGAGAAAGAAAGCATACATCACTGTGTCAGGAGGCTGGAAGTGCATAGAGACACTCAACACCATTATATACTGAGGTATGTTCATTATGAAGCTTTGGATGTTTTTTAAGGGTACTCAACAACATATAACCACAACATACAATGCAGTATCTTCTAAATCAGGTGCTGGAAGTGTATAGGCTAGATATTTATAAGTATTATACACTAAGGCACATGTATAGCTCAGAATAGACCACTGAGTGATAACAAGATCCTTTCAGTTGAAAAGATAAGCAGAACTTTAACTGCAAACAAAAAATCCTAGGAACAGAACAAATCTCCATAATTTGGGGGTCAGGAAGAATCGGATACAAGTCAGATGTGGAAGTGCAAGATTCACTTTAGCTTACTACACATGCACAGTAGAAAGATTTATGTCTCAGTCTTGTGCATACTCTCCATTTCACCTCAATATGCTTAGAGAGGCGGAACGGGGGTGGGGTGGGTGTAGGCAGGTGTAAGCATAGTACAGTTAGAGCAGGTTAATGCTATTTTTTACAAAATTAAATTTTTTGGGCTAAAATCGCATAATTTAGGTACTATTTTGTACCTACATTATTGTTAACCTCACTAACACTAATTTCCATTCAATTTTTACCATCTCACAGATAACAATATGCTTTTCTTACACTTTCAGCCAAATACTGTAGCGAGCTGGCTGGATGGTAAGCGACAGCGCAACGACACAAACACACTGCAGTTTATATCACATCTAGAAAACATTGCCACCCACCAGTGTCACAAACTCACAATAGAAAAGTAATACAAGATGGAATTGTCCTTGTGGCCTCCCACCCACCCATATGTTGGATCTTACAAAGGACATGCACACTTTAACAAACTAAGCACTTCAGCGATAAGGGCTGCCACTTTTGTGGCTGAAGCGCTTGGTTTGTTTGGGCCCCCACTAAACCAGCTATCAATACCCTAAAGGCAGGTTAGACCAACAGTGCTGTCAAATGAATTCTACACTGTCAAGTTGTTGTCATCATCATCTTCAGCATCATCCTCACCCTCATCAGTGTGTACATCGTCATCACAGACTATTAATTCATCTCCGCTGGAATCCGCCATTAGAGAAGTGTCAGTACTTGGATGTATTTGCCAGTAAAGGCCTTCCTCATGGAAGATGTAGTTCATTTTGATGAACATCATCTTTTCCACATTTTTAGGAAGTAACCTCCTACATTGATCACTGACAAGGTTCCCGGCTGTGCTGAAAACTCTTTCTGAGTACACACTGGAGAGTGGGCAGCTTAGGTATTGCAAATCGAGTTTCTACATGGGTTTTCAAATAGCTTGTTTTTCCTACCAGTATGGAAAGGGACTGTCAGACATGTCGATTTCAATGAACACTTGAAAATAATCCTCCACCATCCTTTGCATGTTAATAGTAGGATCGTATGAAGCTATGGCCGAGGTCACACTCTTTTTACTAAATTCTTTCAAACCAGACCAGGGGGTAAATGTATTATGCTGCGATTTTTTTCAATTCGCCGGAAATCGGCGACTTTGCAGCTAAAATTTAAAGCGGCGATGGCTTGTAAATTTGGTGTTATGTTATCAATGTTTATTTTTTATCTTAGCTTTAAAGTGCGGTATCATTGCTAGTTTTAATGTGCATTATCAATGCTATTTTTATTGTGCGGTATCATTGCTAGTTTTAGCTTGCGGCATAATTGTTAGTTTTAGTGTACGTTATTAATGGTATTTTTAATGTGCGGTATCAATGATAGTTTTCATGTGCTGTATCAATGCTAGTTTAAATGTGCATTATAAATGGTATTTTTAAAGAGCGGTATCATTGCTAGTTTTAATGTGTGTGTCAATGCCCATTTTAATGTGATGTTTTGATGATTGTTTTAATGTACAGTATTTTAGTTTGTGGAAGCTATGATTTTTTTTATGTAGACAACCTATTCGAGCTGTAAGTATCATACTGTGGGCTGTAGGTGATGTAATGCAGGATGTGTCACTATGCCCTTAATTTTAGATCTTAGGGGCCCCCCTGTCTTAAGTGCCCTGGGCCCCCCAAAGCCTTAATCCAGCTCTGAGTGCAGCCCCATGTGTGCTCTGCTGAGATGGAGGGGGAAGCCATCATATGTTTAAGGGAGAGTGGGGGGTAACGTAGGAATACTGTCACACGCGGAGGAGAGAAGATCACGTGGAGAGGAGGCTGCCACACATTGAGGGGAAGGCTGTCACATGCAGAGGGGAAAGAGGGGGAGACTGTCTTATGCAGAAGGAGAGACAGAGGGGGAGGCAGTCACACGTGTAGGAGTTGGAGACACAGGAAGAGGGGGAGACATTAGAAGAGGCTGGTGGGGAGGTCGGTGAGTGGAGTGCCATGTCTGAGCTACGTGCTCTTCATAGCTTAAGTCTCATTATTAAGCAATATTGTAAACTCTATGACAGGGGTCCTGTTTCTTCATTGTAATCCCCTATTTCTTCAACCCATTGCAGCCCAACAACAGAAGCAGGGTGGGAGGGTGTGAAGTAGTGGGCAGTAGGTACAGCCCTCTAAAAAATGATGCCCTCCCACAGGCTTACCACATTTCAAGGGCCCTGGGTACTTCACTGAATGTGGTATCAGACTATCCGCTACATCTGGCAGACTAAGAAAAAAATGGCATAATTCCAAAGGCTTGTTAAAAGGGCATAGGTAGAAGTACATAATCCAATGTGACTGCTAAGTGGCCTGACAGCAAAATAGTAACGGGGACCATTGCAGGGCACTTTAAGATATTAGAAAGACCCCAATTCCCTTTTGCAAAACACAAGAAGATATTTGTATCCCAAAAGTATCATGCCTTCTTGAGAGCAAAAACAACGCCAAAATTTTAAGTACTGTCAGCTGGAGTGGTCAGTACACAAGGAGTCAATGAGAAGCGGTTAGATAGTGTTGCTCATGTCATCATCATGTATCTTCACATCAGGCCTCCAGTACCTCTACAGGTGTACAGGGCCGCAAGTCTAAAGTGTGCTCATATGGATGCATTTTGGAACGCTTGCACAGCACAGAAAAGCATGTATTTACATCCCACAAATGGCATACTTCGAACTTTAAATGAGGCCCATTGTGAGAATTGGAAAAAGATCTATAAAATCAATGAAATACATACACACCTTTCTATTAAAAGGATATGTTCCTACTTTAATGTAGATGTGGCTATTCTGTTCCAAATTTGATATATATGCACATCTAATGCAAAAGGTCATTTGCAGTAGAACTAGCATATCTTGACATGGTCTTACATTAGAAATACTCCATTGAGCCCTGTACTGTTAGAGGGGGTTTTGCCAATCCCATCCCTGTACTATCAAATTTCAATATTCATTTCACAATGGACCTACATTCATTGCCATTTCCTAAAAGTGCCTCTCACATCTTTCATAAATAGAAAAAAGTTTAAATATTTATAATTCTGGCAATCATAACTTATACTTTCTGTATATGTGGTTAGGGCTAAACTATCTTGCAAGTGAATTTGGCAAATAGCGTTGGAAATATTCCCTTTCTCATATAAACCATCTTGTCTGGTTTACTTTTTGCAAATCAACATAAATTTGCACAAGGGTGCCTAGATTTCCATCAAAGAGCATAGGTTTATGTAGTAAGATCATAGCATTTGCAAAGGAGTGGGACCAAGGATGGAACCTGGATGTTATTAGCAAGTATGAAGTAGGAGCACCAAGGCACCTACTTTTGTGGCTCAATAAAAAAAATACATATTTCATTTTGTCTTGTGAGCATGTTTAAATTATATAAAAGCGCGGGGATGGCATATTTTTAGGGGCATATCTTTCTGTGCAGAAAGGCGCTCACTCAACAAAGGGACTTAAATTTTACACCATCTAGAGAGACTCGTCCTATAATCTGCACCCTCATTTTACACTTTGGTGGAGAAGCAAATTTCTACGAGAATTTTACTGCAATAAAAAGCTAAACGTAAATAAAAGTGACATAATAAAACATCCCTGATGTCCCCTCATTCTAATGGTTAATTTAAGTCATAAATTAGGCTATACCTAGCACTATTTGGATAAATAAAATAAGAACAGAAAACTAGAATTTAATGAAATGAATGGTTCTAAAGTGGTAGTAGGTTGGACTTTTGACGTTCTCGATTGCACAGTGCGCCTCTACCACACATGTAGGTGCACTTCTTGTTTGCAGATGTATCCCCAAAGAGTGGAGAGTAGGCTGGGTGGACCATTCTAGATGCACCCCTGCAAAACCAAAGCATTTTGCAGTATGCAACCAATAAGCTATTCCAACATATAATGATGGTAGCTAGGATTCACATAGCAGCTATGTGAAGCTGTCACTAAAGTGAACCACTGACTAGTTATCAGGGGAGGGCTGGCAGACTTTAGCCCCGGGGGGGTCAAGCACACAACACTGGCCCATAAGTAGCGGCCTATATATATATATATATTAGGGATGTGCACCGGCGACTTTTGAGGTCTCGTGTTTTGTGTTTTGGATCCGGATTTTCGTTATTTTTGAGGTTCGGATTTGTCTCGCAAAACACTTGACGAAAGGTCTCGGTTCGGATTTAAGGTATTGGATTCGGATTTTTTTTGAAAAAAACATAAAAAGTTTAAAAATCAAGTTTTTGGGCTTATTTTCACTCCTAGGCTATTATTAACCTCAATAACATTCAATAACAAGCATTTCCACTAATTTACAGTGTATTCTGAACACCTCACAATATAGTTATTAGTCCAAAACGTTGCAAAAAGGTATCTTTCTGGACTGCGTAGAGGAGTGGGTCACCACAATATCTTAAAAACCCTGAACTTTTATGATTCGCACCAATAATTGTACCTGGACTGCGTAGAGGAGTGGGTCACCACAATATATTAAAAACCCTGAACTTTTATGAATCGCACCAATAATTGTACCTGGACTGCGTAGAGGAGTGGGTCACCACAATATCTTAAAAACCCTGAACTTTTATGAATCGCACCAATAAATGTACCTGGACTGCGTAGAGGAGTGGGTCACCACAATATATATAATAAGAAAACCATCAACTTGTTTGATTCGCACCAATAAATGTACCTGGACTGCGTAGAGGAGTGGGTCACCACAATATATTAAAAACCCTGAACTTTTATGAATCGCACCAATAAATGTACCTGGACTGCGTAGAGGAGTGGGTCACCACAATATATATAATAAGAAAACCATCAACTTGTTTGATTCGCACCAATAAATGTACCTGGACTGCGTAGAGGAGTGGGTCACCACAATATATTAAAAACCCTGAACTTTTATGAATCGCACCAATAAATGTACCTGGACTGCGTAGAGGAGTGGGTCACCACAATATATTAAAAACCCTGAACTTTTATGAATCGCACCAATAAATGTACCTGGACTGCGTAGAGGAGTGGGTCACCACAATATCTTAAAAACCCTGAACTTTTAAGAATCGCACCAATAAATGTACCTGGACTGCGTAGAGGAGTGGGTCACCACAATATATATAATAAGAAAACCATCAACTTGTTTGATTCGCACCAATAAATGTACCTGGACTGCGTAGAGGAGTGGGTCACCACAATATCTTAAAAACCCTGAACTTTTATGAATCGCACCAATAAATGTACCTGGACTGCGTAGAGGAGTGGGTCACCACAATATATATAATAAGAAAACCATCAACTTGTTTGATTCGCACCAATAAATGTACCTGGACTGCGTAGAGGAGTGGGTCACCACAATATATTAAAAACCCTGAACTTTTATGAATCGCACCAATAAATGTACCTGGACTGCGTAGAGGAGTGGGTCACCACAATATCTTAAAAACCCTGAACTTTTATGAATCGCACCAATAAATGTACCTGGACTGCGTAGAGGAGTGGGTCACCACAATATCTTAAAAACCCTGAACTTTTATGAATCGCACCAATAAATGTACCTGGACTGCGTAGAGGAGTGGGCACTGGGCACCACAATAAAATATATAAAAAACCTTCAACAGGTCTGCATTACACTACACATACGGCTGCTCCTCCATCCTCTCCATCATATACATGTTGGAGTTTTAGCGTGTGACAACCTCTTGTTTTTGATAATGTCAGTGCATTTTGAATATTTTTCAATTTGCCCCACACCACTGAATGTACTTTATCTATGATACGCATCTATCTATCTTGACTGCGTAGTGTGGTGGCCCCGGTACACAATTTGGTACCGAGGCCACAATATAATTAAAAAACCCTCCACGTGTCAGAATTCCACCAAACAAGTATCTGGACTGCGTAGTGGGGTGGCCCCGGTACCCAACTTGATACCGGGGCCACAATAAAATAAATACACCCTCCACGTGTCAGAATTCCACCAAACAAGTATCTGGACTGCGTAGTGGGGTGGCCCCGGTACCCAACTTGATACCGGGGCCACAATACCTCCTCCAAACATGCTACAGACAATTCGTCATTGAGATCCCATTAAGTATGTTAAAGACAGACAGGGTCCAAGTGTTATTAGTTGACTTTGTAAAGAAAAAAACTGTCCCTGTTGCACATAGTCGTGCAATGAAGACTTACTTTTTCATTTAAAGGCACGATCTTTCAAGTGTAGTGTTTGTAAGTCTAAGTCATATTATACTTTTGGTAAAATTGGTTATTTTTGTTCCTCTTTATGTTAATTAATTAGTAATAGAATTAAAGTAGGAAATAGAATTAAATAGAATTAAAGTAGGAAATAGAGTGGTATAGAGTTGTAGTGTGGTATAGATAGAGTGGTCCACACAATATAATAATAAAACCCTCAACTGGTCTGAATTCCACCAAACAAGTATCTTGACTGCGTAGTGTGGTGGCCCCGGTACACAATTTGGTACCGAGGCCACAATATAATTAAAAAACCCTCCACGTGTCGGAATTCCACCAAACAAGTATCTGGACTGCATAGTGGGGTGGCCCCGGTACCCAATTTGATACCGGGGCCACAATACCTCCTCAAAACATGCTCCAGACAATTCGTCATTGACAGACCCCAGACAGACAGGGTCGTAGTGTTATTGTTTGACTTTGTAAACCCAAAAAAATGTCCCTGTTGCACTTGCACATAGTCGTGCAATGAAGACTGACTTTTTCATTTAAAGGCACGATCTTTAAAGTGTCAGAAAGAGAGAGAAGACACAGGAGAGGAGAGTTGTAGCTGGGGACCTGGGGTGGAAGCTCCCAGGCTCCCCCAGCATTGCCTGGAAGTCTGAGCGTGGTGACTGAGCCAGGGCAAGGAATGTGTGCCCTGGATGAGGGGGAGAACTCCATGCCACTATAGTGAACCCAAGAGAGAGGGGGACACTGCACATGGAAGAGGCCCTGGAGTGAGGGCTGCTACAAGAGGCATGGTAGCTGTAGTGTCAGATCCTGAGGCTGAGAGTACACAGAGTGACGTGTCAGAGCACAGGAGACATTATCCCC
Organism: Mixophyes fleayi; assembly: GCF_038048845.1. NCBI lineage: Eukaryota > Metazoa > Chordata > Amphibia > Anura > Limnodynastidae > Mixophyes > Mixophyes fleayi. Next base: position 358,810,689 of record NC_134402.1, read on the forward strand.
GCAGAGGAGGGATGAGCTGCAGTTGAGAGGTCTGCTGTTGAAATAGGACATGCACACTTTAACAAACCAATCATTTCAGCGACAGGGCCTACCAAACAACTTTGACTGAAATGATTGGTTTGTTTGGGCCCCCACACCAAAAAAGCTATTCATCTCTCCCTGTACAGACTAAACAGGCTCTACTGAGGCAAGATGTCGTCCTCATCCTCAACCTCTGATTCCTCTCCCCCTACAGTGTGTACTTCCTCCTCATCACACATTATCAATTCGTCCCCGCTGGACTCCACAACCACAGGTCCCTCTGTAGTATCTGGAGGGCAGTGCTGTACTTCATTGAGGAATTGATTATTCATTTTTATAAACATCATTTTTTCAACGTTGTGAGGAAGCAACCTCCTTCGCCGCTCACTGACCAGGTTCCCCGCTGCACTAAAAACTCTTTCCGAGTACACACTGGAGGGGGGACAACTCAGGTAAAATAGAGCCAGTTTGTACAGGGGCTTCCAAACTGCCTTTTTTTCCTGCCAGTAACAATATGGACTGTCTGACATGTCTACTTGGATGGTGTCAGCAAAGTAATCATCCACAATTTTTTCTATTGTGACAGCATCCAATGCAGCGAGAGTAGACATGTCTGCAATGGTTGGCAGGTCCTTCAGTCCGGACCAGATGTTATCAGCATCCCCGCCAGTGCCTCTTTTGGGAAAACTGAGCTTTTTCCTCGCAGCCATAGATGTGGAAGAAAATGAGGGTGGAGCTGTTGGCATGTCACGGTCCTCTTCAGAGGACAATCTCCTGACCAGCAGGTCTTTGCACCGCTGTAGATTTGTGTCCGCCGGAAACAGAGACACAACATACGCTTTAAACCGAGGATCGAGCACGGTGGCCAGAATGTATTCCTCTGACTTTAAAAGAGTGACCACCCTCGGATCCTGGCAAAGCGTACGAAGGGCTACATCCACAAGAGCTACATGCTTGCTGTAATCGCAATGGCTTACCAGCTCCTCCCTCACTTTCTCCAGCTGCTTCTGCAACAGCCTGATCAGGGGAATGACCTGACTCAAGCTGGCAGTGTCGGAACTGACTTCTCGTGTGGCAAGTTCAAATGGCTGCAGAACCTTGCACAACACGGAAATCAGTCTCCACTGCGCTTGACTCAGGCGCATCCCCACTCCTTTGCCTATGTCGTAGGTGGCTGTGTAGGCCTGAATGGCCTTTTGCTGCTCCTCCATCCTCTGCAGCATATAGAGGGTGGAGTTCCAGCGCGTCACAACCTCTTGTTTGAGGTGATGGCAGGGCAGGTTCAAGCTTTTTTGATGTGCCTCTAGTCTGCGGTAGGCACTGGCTGAATGCCGAAAGTGTCCAGCAATTTTGCGGGCCACCGCAAGCATCTCCTGCACACCCCTGTCACTCTTGAGGTAATGCTGCACCACCAAATTAATGGTGTGGGCAAAACATGGGACGTGCTGGAAATTGCCCATATTTAATGCCCGCACAATGTTACTGGCATTGTCTGACACCACAAATCCCCATGAGAGTCTAAGTGGGGTAAGCCACTGGGAGATAATTTCCCTCATTTTCTCTAATATGTTGGCAGCGTTGTGCCTCTTATTAAAGCCTGTAATGCACAATGTTGCCTGCCTTTGCATGAGCAGCCATTTTGTAGATGCTGCTACTGATGCAGCTGTTGCTGTTGCTGCGGAAGGGGATGCATCTACCCAGTGGGCTGTCACAGTCATATAGTCCTTCGTTTGCCCAGAACCACTTGTCCACATGTCCGTGGTTAAGTGGACAGTGGGTACAACCGCATTTTTAAGAGCACTGAGGACACTTGATCGTACTTCTCTGTACATTTTTGGTATCGCCTGCCTAGTGAAGTGGAATCTCGAGGGGATTTGGTACCGGGGACACAATACCTCCATCAACCCTCTAAATCCCACTCCACTGATGGCGGACACCGGGCGCACGTCTAACACCAACATTGCAGTTACAGCCGCAGTTATACGCTTTGCAATAGGGTGACTACTATCGTATTTGGTGGTCATGGCAAACGACTGTTGGACGGTCAATTGTTTGGTGAAAGACTTAGCGGTCTTACGACTTCCCCTCTGGGAAGATGACCGACTAACAGCAGCAACAGCAGCAGTGGCAGTAGTAGGCGTACCGCTGCAGGATTCCTCGGATGAATCCCGTATTGAGGAGGACTCAGTCTGGCTGGTGACTTGGGCTGCAGGACTGAATCTGATGGAGATTGTGGAGGAAGTTGACGAGGAGGGTGTTGCTGGTGTGTATCCAACTGGACCATGGGATTTAGGTGTCCCTGTACCAATGAGGGTCCTAGCCCCAGTTCCTGAACTAACCACTGAACTATGAAGGTTATTCAGGTGACGTATAAGGGAGGATGTTCCTAGGTGGGCAAGATCCTTACCCCTGCTTATTTGAGCTTTACATAAGCTACATATTGCCATACATTGGTTGTCTGGATTTGGATAAAAATAACTCCAGACCGAAGAGGTGCATTTTTTGGTCTTCTGACCAGGCATGACGATGGGCTTTTTCATCCCATGGACATCAGCTGTTTCCCCCCCTGGTGCCTCATTTACAATAACCACATCACCATCCTCATCATCAAGTTCCTCCACAGCGCCAGCTACATCATCAATAGCCTCCTCCCGAGCCACCTCTTCCCGTACAGTGATGGGAAGGTCAGGCTTGACAACCACCAACACCCTTGGACTCGCCTTGGGGATTTGTGATAATTTCTCTTTAGAAGGCAGAGTTGTTTGCTGTTTTGTTGCTGACAGCATAACTCTCTTCAATTTTTTGTTGATGGCATTTCATCGCCACTCCGTGTCGTAAATGGCATATTGGCAACTTTACGTTTCTCCTCAGATGATTTTAAGTTTCTCTTTTTGCTACTTTTTCTTAACTTGGGCTTTTTGGATTTTACATGCCCGGTACTACGAGATTGGGCATCGGGCTTGGAAGACGACGTTGATGGCATTTCATCGTCTATGTCATGACTAGTGGCAGCAGCTTCAGCATTAGGAGGAAGTGGGTCTTGATCTTTCCCTACTTTATCCTCCAAATTTTTGGTCTCCATTATATGTAGCACAAGATACTGCAGAATGTGTGAACTTGGTAATATTGCAGTACCAATGGACTTATAATGCTGGATTGGTTTTGCAAATTTGGTTATAATTATTATATATTTTTTTTTTTTTTTAATTTTTTATTTTTTTTTACTTTTTTTTTATTTTTTACAAACTTGGGAATAATGGGGAAATAACTATGCCCTTAGAAGCACAGAGCACAGGACACAGCACCACTGGACTGAACAGGACACGGCACAGGACCCAGCAGCACTACGGAACTCAGCAGGACAGAGCACAGGACACAGCACCACTGGACTGATACTGCAGAATGTGTAAACTTTGTAATATTGCAGTACCACTGGACTTTTACTGCTGAATGTGTGAACTTGGTAATATTGCAGTACCAATGGACTTATAATGCTGGATTGGTTTTGCAAATTTGGTTATAATTATTATATTTTTTTTTTTTTTTAATTTTTTATTTTTTTTTACTTTTTTTTTATTTTTTACAAACTTGGGAATAATGGGGAAATAACTATGCCCTTAGAAGCACAGAGCACAGGACACAGCACCACTGGACTGAACAGGACACGGCACAGGACCCAGCAGCACTACGGAACTCAGCAGGACAGAGCACAGGACACAGCACCACTGGACTGATACTGCAGAATGTGTAAACTTTGTAATATTGCAGTACCACTGGACTTTTACTGCTGAATGTGTGAACTTGGTAATATTGCAGTACCAATGGACTTATAATGCTGGATTGGTTTTGCAAATTTGGTTATAATTATATATTTTTTTTTTTTTTAAATTTTTTATTTTTTTTTTACTTTTTTTTTATTTTTTACAAACTTGGGAATAATGGGGAAATAACTATGCCCTTAGAAGCACAGAGCACAGGACACAGCACCACTGGACTGAACAGGACACGGCACAGGACCCAGCAGCACTACGGAACTCAGCAGGACAGAGCACAGGACACAGCACCACTGGACTGATACTGCAGAATGTGTAAACTTTGTAATATTGCAGTACCACTGGACTTTTACTGCTGAATGTGTGAACTTGGTAATATTGCAGTACCAATGGACTTATAATGCTGGATTGGTTTTGCAAATTTGGTTATAATTATTATATATTTTTTTTTTTTTTAAATTTTTTATTTTTTTTTACTTTTTTTTTATTTTTTACAAACTTGGGAATAATGGGGAAATAACTATGCCCTTAGAAGCACAGAGCACAGGACACAGCACCACTGGACTGAACAGGACACGGCACAGGACCCAGCAGCACTACGGAACTCAGCAGGACAGAGCACAGGACACAGCACCACTGGACTGATACTGCAGAATGTGTAAACTTTGTAATATTGCAGTACCACTGGACTTTTACTGCTGAATGTGTGAACTTGGTAATATTGCAGTACCAATGGGCTTATACTGCAGGATTGGTTGTGAAAATTTTGTGGTAATTAAAAAATATTAAAGTAGTTTTTGGTATTTTATAAAAAAAACTTTTTTTTATTTTTTTAAACACAGGGGAATATTGGGGAAATAACTATGCCCTTAGAAGCACAGAGCACAGGACACAGCACCACTGGACTGAACAGGACACAGCACAGGACCCAGCAGCACCACTGACCTCAGAAGGACAGAGCACAGCACACAGCACCACTGGACTGATACTGCAGAACACAGCACAGCACAGCACAGCACAGCACAGCACAGCACTAAACAGCACAGCACTAAACAGCACAGCACTAAACAGCACAGAACTAAACAGCACAGAGGACCACCTAACACACCCTCCCTCTACCCTGATCAATGCCCGAGTGAAGATGGCGGCGACTAGCGGGGAATTTATAGGATCCGAGTATCGCGAGATCCGACAACGGGATTATGAGTCAGAGCCTCAGTTTCACTTTTGAATTTGGCGCCAATACCCGGATCTGTCTCGGATCCGACTCGGATCCGCAACGTTCGGGTGGGCTCGGATTTCAGAAATCCGAGCGCGCTCATCCCTAATATATATATATATATATATATATATATATATATATTTTTTTTTTTTTTTGTTTTTCATTATTTTTTTACATACCTGGCTAATTATAGTGGGATTTAATGTGATTTATCAAAATGTAAAAAGCCTGTTTGCTTTAAAAACCTGATGTTTTTGCCAGCAAAAGGGCTTGTTTTTATATTGTCCTGGCCTAGAGATGGATTAAGGCTCTGGGATAACCCCTATGATGTCACATGGTTATCATTTTAGAAAAGTACACAGGCAATACTGTGTGCACTACTGTTAGGTTCACACAGTTCTGCCTTCACGAGCAGTACACGGTGAAGCGGGACATACCTCCCAACTGTACTAAGCGAAACAGTCACCCAAATTTGGGACTGCCCCACCAGATTCAGGACAGTTGGCAGACTGTCCTACACTCTCCTACCTGTTCTTGTCACTGTCACCACTTGTTGATGCTGGTTTCTTTAGCTCATTTGCTGGTTGTCTGGATCCTGAAATATTGGAGGCCCTATTTGGAAAAAAAATGAGTACATAAAATTTAGAAAACTCCAACCAGTCTCAGTGTTAAATCAATAGCACTCACATTTTATAATTAGGCCTCCCTCCAGCCACAACATTAAAATAATAATATTTACATTTGCTAAATAGATCTCTTTCCCTCCAACCAACCCTGACATTAAATAGCAAACACATTTAATATATAAACCTATTTCCCTCCATCCAAACAGCCCCAGCAATAATTTAAATAGCATTTACATTTAACAAATATAACCATTTCCCACAACAATCACAGGCATTAAATAAAACATAATCACATATTAATAAATAGATCTAATTTTCCACAAACAGCCCACAATTAATAAATAGCTCCCAAAACACACCAGCATTAAATTAAAGGTCCAATTACTCCATCTTAAATTCATAGGACCCACTATTAAATTAAATAGCCCCACCATCACCCCACAAATAAAATTGCACCCAATAATTAGCCCCCACCTGCACTCCTCCATTAAATTAATAGCCTACCCCCCACATTACATTAAGACCCCCTCCATATTAATAGTGTGTGTGTGTGTGTGTGTGTGTGTGGGGCCATGTAGCTGTTCATGGTAACATCCTAAGTCATTTCCTTTTTTGTACCTGTAATAGAAAACTAAGAAAAACTCAATAAAAAATAAAGTAAGGCAAAACTTCTTCTTGCCATGTATGTTGCAGTCAGATTGTTCGGTCAAAGCGCTACCGAATTTGCTGGCGCTATATAAATAAATGATGATGATGATGATGCAGTTAATTAGATCAATGAACTGTTTGACCACACATGTTGAGAGACAAATTTCACAGACTCATTTTCAATAGAGAGCTGGCTGCATGTATACAGGTTGTCCAACTACCTTAAACACACACGTATCTGCTAATTTTGAGCGTGGTCTACACAAAATTACTCAAGCCAAGAACCGCACAATATGGTAGTAAAAGCAGCCCTGTCTGCTCCGTCTTCGAGCGCAAAGGACACTTACTACAGTTTGCAATTTCTGGGAGTGATCATGGCGGGATAAGGAGTGTTTTTCTGTAGTTAATTTACAGTAAGTGTGTATAAAAGTCAAGTGTACGCAGCCAGGTCCGAAACAACTTCTGGGCATCTCAAAGTTACTTGTTTTCTTGCCGTATCTCTTGCTCCAGCTACAGAACTGGTCTAAGCCCTAAGCCATAATTATGACAGTCTCGTCTGACTTGCATATTTTTAAACCCAGGGAGATTGCTCTGTATAGGAAGCAGCACCCAAAAGAATGTGTTTGGCTTCAGGAAAAGCTGTTAAGGATCCCTGGTGTTTTGTATGGAGAGAGTAGGGAGGACTCCATGCAAAAAGCCCAGTACGGGTTTTCTGTTCTGCAGGCTCACAGCAGACTAATTAGCAGCTGCACCTGATTGATGGCTGTAAAAGGCTGCAGCTCTCCCTCAATCTCTCTCTCAGACCTGGGGAGGAGCTTAGTTGCCTTCTGAGAGACTCTGTAGTGGTGAGCAATAATATGTGTTTGATTTATGTGTGGGATATAAGGTCTTTCACCCTTGAGACAGGGTCTATGTGAAATGTGTAGTGAGTGCCGGACAGTCAAACTTTTTATTTATGTTTTAGATTATTTGAATGTGGGTCATTCCACATCAGATCACCCAAAAAAACATGATTTGTCCACCACCCGTCTCAGATTTTTTTGAAAATTTTTTAGTTAAGAGAGGATGTCAAAAAAATTATTTCTGCCAAATATCTCGACTGTCTGACAATTAGTTGATTATATATTGATTTTTCAATGTATTAAATAATTTACTAATCGTGGCTTCTTTATCCAGTTTATTTGAAGTATTACAGGTGTTTATTAAGGAATCGACACAAAATTTGGACCCCTAAGGTAACTCTTCCTCCCGAATCCAAAAATCCAAACCAAATTACTGTATCTGCCTCATGTTTTGTGTTACGGCAAAAACGCACATTTTTCGAATATCATTAAAAACGCTAGATTCAATTGACATTAAGGATCCCATTTTTTGGGGTGTTTAAAAAAGGTATAAATTACTACCACAAAAAAAATCAGCCGGGTACTCTGTTTCATAGTGGAGAAAAAAAATAATGAAGTTGATGCTCAATTACTGCTGTACAGCATACATAATTTACACATTGTTAAAAACCATACCAAAAAAGTGAACTAAACTGAGGCAATGGGATAAAACTCCCATACAAGGAAATGAAACAAACAGAAACTGATGGGAAGGGGATTCCCTTTAGAGAGACCAAAACTGAAACATTTCAGAGAGAGAGAGGGAGACACAGAAAGAGTCAATCATGGCAGCTGCTCATTTGGTAGTCTTTTAAATACGAACTGCCATATTACTATTTACTCAAAAACCATTGGATTACATAGCTGAGACCACTTTACATTTGACATTAGGGATCCTATTTTTGGGGGTGTTTAAAAAAGGTATATATTACTACCACAAAAAAAATCAGCAGGGTACTCTGTTTCATAGTGGAGAAAAAAAATAATGAAGTTGATGCTGATGTTCGATTACTGTTGTACCGCATACATAATTAACACAAGAAATCATGAAATTTAAAACCTTTAACATAACTTAAGTCCTTAACTGAAGTTGAGTCAACAATTTCATTATTTTTCCCTTGTTTGTAACAGTCTGTAATTTTCCTTAAAGTGTCAGCAGAAAGTGTATACTGCCTTCCAGTACTTCCTTGGATAGTAGGCACTTCCGTTACACAGAGGACGTGAATAAAAGGAACAAAACATTTATCTCTTGAAGGCCAGGACAGCACATTTGTTGATTGGTTTCATTAAGTGTATCAGCACATCTTGAGCCTGATTCATTAAGGATCTTAACTTGAGAAACTTCTTATTTCAGTCTCCTGGACAAAACCATGTTACAATGCAAGGGGTGCAAATTAGTATTCTGTTTTGCACATAAGTTAAATACTGACTGTTTTTTCATGTAGCACACAAATACTTGATAGCTTATTTGTACACTGAAATTTAAAGTTGATATTTGTGTGCTACATGAAAAAACAGTCAGGCTTGAAAAAGCTACAGAGCGAAACGCACGTTGACGTTTTGTCTCGCTATCCTCATCATCAAGCCTGCACATTTCTTCCTATGATCGCTCCCCAGTTACCTACTTAGGCAGGGATTTTCACATATGCCCGCGATCATAGGGGGCTTAATAATACTTTGTCTCTTCATTCATTTTTTTTATGCCAATGCTATTGGGCTATATTACCTAATACTACTAGAAATACCTTGGGTTTTTCAAACTTTATATGGCAACCATCCTAATTTTTTGAGTATCTATCTTATTATGGGGCAGTTTGATAGGTAGTATAATATCTCTCCCTGATCGCTCTAAGTTACCTATTCAGGCAGGGATTTCCCTTATATTTGCCATCGTAGGGAACTTATTTATGCCACTATTATTGGGCTACACTACCTAATAATATTATTAGAATCACCTTTTGGCTCTTGTGACCTCATATGGTAATAATTCCAACTTTGGAGCATTTATTCAGGCTGGGATCTTTGCACTTATAAAGGCGCATTCTGATAGATAGCAGAGGCAATGCAAATTGTATTTGCATTTTAATTCACCTCCACACTTGTTTGTCCTATATGTGTATTTTTAAATATTTTGCTCCTGTTTAACCAGAACATTTTTTAATGCATATCCAATAAAGATTTATTTTATTATAGACCTAATCGGAGTGCCCCTTCTATACACTTCTTTTCTCTCCTTCTTGTCCAAAGGATTACAGCATGTTTTCTGAAATTCTTCATATCTTAGCAGCAGAAGCTTTTCATGATGGTAGCAGACTGGGGTTCCAGGATCATTGGTTACTGCATTTGAAACTTCAGTTCTCAGAATCAAAAGTTCTTTTTCTTCATCTGTAAAGTGGTCTCAGCTATGTAATCCAATGGTTTTTGAGTAGATAGTAATATGGCAGTCTGTATGTAAAAGACTACCAAATGAGCAGCGCCATGATTGACTCTTTCTGTGTCCCCCTCTCTCTTTCTCTGGAAAGTTTCAGTTTTGGTCTCTCTAAAGGGAATCCCCTTCCCATCAGTTTGTTTGTTTCATTTCCTTGTATGGGAGGTTTATCCCATTGCCTCAGTTTAGTTCACTTTTTTTTGTATGGTTGTTAACAATATGTAAATTATGTATGCTGTACAGCAGTAATCGGACATCAACTTAATTATTTTTTTTTCTCCACTATGAAACAGAGTACCCGGCTGATTTTTTTTCTGGTAGTAATTTATACCTTTTTTAAACACCCCCCCAAAAATGGGATCCCTAATGTCAATTGAATCTAGCGTTTTTAATGATATTTGCAAAACATGCGTTTTTGCCGTAACGCAACACATGAGGCAGATACAGTACTTTGGTTTGGATTTTTGGATTCGGGAGGAAGAGTTACCTTAGTCGGCCAAATTTTGTGTCGATTCCTTAATAAACACCCGTAATACTTCAAATAAACTGGATAAAGAAACCGCGATTCGTAAATTATTTAATAAATTGAAAAATCAATATATAATCAACTAATTGTCAGACAGCCGAGATATTTGGCAGAAATAGTTGTTTTGACATCCTCTCTTAACTAAAAAAATTTTGTAGAAATCTGAGACGGGTGGTGGACAACCCTGGTTGAACTGACATGGAATGACCCATGTGCTAATTAAACTGACTGGGGTCAGTTACACTGAAAATAATGGACTTGCATGACATTATTGCTGCTGTTTGCTGCCATCTACCCTGGGAGAAGATACCTATTCCCCTCACACGGTCACAATATATATACACATACATAAACATCCTTCTTTTACTCATTTTATCATTAATGCCTTTATTATTCACTGGTGACATTAATTCTATTTTTTTTCTATGCGTTCTTTTAAAAATGTATAATCCACAAACACATTGGACCTATCCTGCAATATATTGTGTAGTAAAGCAAACCTACACACGATTTCATTAGCACATGTATCTTTAGATCTGTTCCTTGTTGAATTTGTGAATTATGTGCATTTTAAAGCAAACGCATGTTACCTCATTATGCATGACTAGATGAATCGGGCCAACAGCATCTGGTGTCAGGGGCCAGACTAGTTGTCCAATTAAATTTGATTCAGTTTTCATTGTTTGAGAAACACACAGTACTTAAGGCTGCTGTCTGACCTCGATCGTATATTGCCACAATCAAATGGGCTTAATAAAGTTAGTCAGTCCTTCCGTTAATCACGATCTCACACACACTCTATTATGATATCTAGCTGATTGAAGATTAATTTACAGATATCTAGTGGTGTAGTATACGGCTGCTATACAAGTGATCCTCTGTTTAAATTAATCATATATACATGCTGTGATAAACAGCTCCGTGAGGATTCTCTTAGAGACACCTGGTGAATTGCTAATAGCTGCTGCCTAACCTCAATCGTATATATATTGCCACGATCTTAACTACCCACTGATTATTAGCCTGTTAAATTACACTGCTATCTATAGTCTCTATTAAATTGTCAGCAAAGAGTGAGGACATTCAGTAGCGAGGCGAACGCCAACGCGCGTTTTGCTATTCGCTTTTCCAAGGCAACCCGAAATTATTATTATTATTATTAATATTTATTTATAAGGCGCTACAAGGCATCCGCAGCGCCGTACAGAGACAAACAAAATCACAATACAATGGGAGACAGCACAGTACAGTAAACACAGCAACTCAGTACGCTCAATGCACAGCTAGAGAGGGCGGGGAAAGGGGAGGGAGGATCCGAAAACGACGGGGCCCAAGAAGGGGGGCGCGGAAGACAGGGAGACTCCCAGGGGGGAGGAGGGAGCGAAAGTGGACGTGGGGTGGAGGACCTTTCAGGAGGAGGGCTAAGTAGCTGGAGAGCAGAGTTAGAAGTGGTGGAAACAGGAGGAGAGATGGCCCTGCTCAGAGGAGCGTACAATCTAAGGGGAGGGGTGGACAGACAGAGAGACGCAGGGGAGAGAGGGAGAGTAGGGGGACAGAGGCAGAAGATAAGGTAGGAAGTTAAGTGGGAGACAGAAAGGCTTTAAGAAAAAGGTGGGTTTTTAGGGCCCGTTTGAAGCTGGACAGATTAGGGGAAGTTCTGATGGAGGGAGGGAGCTTGTTCCAGTGGAGGGGGGCAGCGCGGGCGAAGTCTTGGATACGCGCGTGGGAGGAGGTTATAAGGGGGGAAGAGAGGCGACGGTCAGAGGCAGAACGGAGAGGGCGGGATGGAGCATGAAAAGAGAGGAGGGTGGAAATGTAGGGCGCAGTGGAGTTGGCGAGGGCCTTGTAGGTGAGTGTGAGGAGCTTAAAGAGGATTCTGAAGGGGAATGGAAGCCAGTGAAGGGCTAGGTAGAGGGGGGAGACAAAAGAGGAGCGGCGAGAGAGGAAAATAAGCCTAGCTGCAGCGTTAAGGACGGATCGAAGGGGATCGAGATGAGAGTGGGGGAGGCCAGTGAGGAGGAGGTTGCAGTAGTCCAGGCGGGAGATGATCAGAGAGTGGATAAGGCATTTGGTGGCATCTTGGGAGAGGAAGGGCCGGATGCGAGCGATGTTGCGCAGCTGGAAGCGGCAGGATTTAAATGAAATGAGGAAGAATGGGAGTATATAAACAGTAAGACACGCCCCCTCATCTGACGTGTAGCCTTCCAATAGGTGAAACTCCGTGTCATGCATTTCTATGATTGATAGGAGAATGAGCCTATCCTATTTGATGAAAGTAAGTATGATCCGCCCCCTGAATCTCGTCATTGGCAGATCAAGCCTCCAGGTTTCAGATTGTAAACAAAGGGATATATGATGCTTTACATTAAAGTTTTTTGGTCTCTTAAATAATATATTCATTCCTAATGTAATAAGGTAAGTGTTATTATGAATTTTTTTTTATAATTATTAAGGTATTGATGAATAATAACATGTGACTAAAAATAATAAACCTTGGACATTGTGCAAAAATATATATATATATATATAATACAAATATAAGCAAAAAGAGAGAGAGTGTATTATGTGTAACATGAATTTTTATATCGATCATTATTTATCTTAAATATGATTAGAAAGTGATACTAATAAAATGTATCTTACTTAATATAATAGTGAAAAATACCTTATACAATACTACCTATACTGTTAAGGTATACATTGAACAATAGACAGTGCATTCTTGTGAATACAATTGTAAGGAATAAACACTGAGACCTAAGATAATACATATCTTATCTTATAAATAAACCATAAGATTATTATAGTCATTAAGGCCATATGGAATCAGACTATTCATCATAAAAATTTGTCTAGCTTCTCGTTTAAGGAGTTCTTGATGGAAATCACCTCCACGAATCCCTAATGAAACCTTTTCCATAGCAAAAGCCTGTAAGAATTTAGGATTACCTTCATGATATAATAAAAAATGCTTGGCATCTGTTGTTAACGGTTTAAATTTGTCTTTATCGCGAAAGGCATTTTTAATATTACCTACATGTTCTAAAAGGCGTTTTTTAAACGGTCTACTTGTCATGCCGATATATTTCAGACCGCATGGACAGGTCAGACAATAAATCACCCCAATGGAATTGCAGTTCAAGAATTCTGTTATTCGCCAGATTTTGGAATACCGATCAGTGTACTCTTTAGTTTGTATAGAGTAATCACACGCCTTACACGTGCCACATTTAAAGAATCCCGTGGTTTTCTTGATGACCCTTTTCTTAGAGACAAAATGACTATGGACTAATTGGTCCTTAAGATTCTTTGATCTTTTCCAAGTCATAGACACTCTATTATCCAGAATATGTTTATCATCTAGTAACAGAACATTCCAATGTCTCTGAAAGATCTCTGAAATTTCTTTCCACTCGTTGCAGAATGATCCAATCATTCTTACTACAGAATCCTGACCTTTTACGGTCGGAGATGGATAAATTAACGAGTCTCTATTTCTTTCTTGGACAGAATGTACTGCTCTTTGTATTACTTTATTACTGTAACCACGTCGTTTAAATCTCCTCTGTAATTCCATTGATCTAATTTGGAAGGTTTTATTATCTGAACAATTACGTTTGGTCCTAAGAAGCTCACCCTTAGGTAAACCTCTAAGGATGGGAGGAAAATGTGAGCTCGTGTAATGTAATAAATTGTTGGTAGCTGTAGATTTCCTATGAATGTCAGTAGACAGTCTACCATCTTTATTTATTTGGATTTGTAAATCCCAAAAATTTATGGTATTTTTATGAATCTCTGAAGTTAATTTCAGATTTAAACTGTTTTTATTTAAAATTCCAATAAATTCATGAAACAAGTCTTCCTGACATCCCACAAAATCAGTATGTCATCTATATAACGAAGCCATAATAAAAAATGACTCGTATATATTTCGTTGACATCGTTAAATACATATTGTTGTTCCCACCAGCCAAGAAAAATATTCGCATATGTCGGTGCACAAGACGTGCCCATCGCAGTCCCTCTAGTCTGCAAAAAGAACTTATCATCGAATAGAAAATAGTTCTTCGTCAAGACAAAATCAAGAAGTTCAATGAGGAACAAATTAAAATCATTGTGGGCCTTCATATCTAGGAAGTGTTGTGCTGCCTTGATACCATTTTGATGAAGTATATTGGTATAAAGGGATTCCACATCTAAAGATGCCAACATTGTTTCATGGCTCACCGATAAATCATTAATCTTGGATAGTACATCTAAAGTATCTCTTGTGTAATAGGGCAAACTTGTTACAAATTCACGTAGATGTTGATCTATGAATTGACTGGCTTTTTCAGTTAAGCTACCCACCCCTGAGACTATAGGTCTCCCTGGTGGAACTTTGTCATTCTTGTGGATTTTTGGCAAGGCGTAAAGAGTTGGAATTCTCTGATTTTCCACCACTAAAAATTCATAATCCGTTTTCGATATTATTCCATTTTGATACGCTCGTTTGATCAAATTCATATATGATGACAAAAAGTTTGCCGTGGGGTTAAAGATAAGTCTTTTGTAACATGTAACATGTATGCATGAATCGTCAGACTGATCGGACCTTCAGTCGTAGGTACAATCGTTTGAGATAACACATCGATCTGAAAATTCTTCAGTGTGTACCTAGCTGGTCAATTTTATGAAACACAAACAAAACAAAAAACCCAGTATATTAACTTACTAAGGGGCTCATTTAGAGTTAGATATGTTATTTTTTTTGTCTAAGATACACAATTCTGTAATGTGCATGCACACCAAAATTGTGTGCACATATGTCTGCATATAGTTTGTTGTGTATTGTTGACTTGCACCCCTTAGACCTGTAGAGGCGGATTGGGCAAGTGTAGGCTGAGTACAGTAAGGGAATGTTGACACAATTGCATCACAATTAGTGGACATACAGTATACATGTATCTCTCTAGGGAGCTGGAGGTCTGCTGCAACAATACACAATGATGATGACAATTGTGATTGTCTGCTTGCATATTGACTCCACGAGCTGATAGTACTTAAGTAAAGGATTGCAGCTATATTATATCAACTCGCGTCTGTCTATTCGCATTACTTGACATTTCTGGTTGTACTACTACAGGAAAGAAGATTTCCATTTTAACTTAAACAAGGGAAAGCAACAGATGTTTGCTTTTAATTTTATTTCTATTTAATTACATTTTATCCGACTTTCACTTTTATTAATACTGGTCAAGACAACATTCTTGTCACGGTCGTCTGAATTTCTTGATCCGATTCGGGACCCTTGGGACTAGCTGGAGCAGGAGTGAAACAGAACTTAGCAGCCTGGATGAACTTCTTGCTCATGTTCGTGCTGATTGTAGAATATAGCAGGGGAATTAGCAGTCTGGAAATGTAGACAGGAACACTGCACTTGTAATGCAGTCAGGAACACTGCACTTGTAATGCAGTCAGGAACACTGCACTTGTAATGCAGTCAGGAACACTGCACTTGTAATGCAGTCAGGAACACTGCACTTGTAATGCAGTCAGGAACACTGCACTTGTAATGCAGTCAGGAACACTGCACTTGTAATGCAGTCAGGAACACTGCACTTAGGAGTGCAGACAGGATTACTGCACTTAGGAGTGCCGACAGGATTACTGCACTTGTAATGCAGTCAGGAACACTGGAGCCAAGAACTATCCTCTGGAGAGAAGTGTGTTGTTCTGGCAATGAACAGATCACAGCAGCAGGTTTAAATAGGATGTCCCAAACAACTATTGGCTGATCAGTTCATGTGATCACAGCTTCTGAATCTGGTTGGTTTGGAATGATCACCTGACTGCATCCAAGATGGCCGCGCCCATGCAGCAGGACAGACAGTATGTGTTTGTTTACAAATGAAGGTGTGGAGAACGGGAATGCTGCAGATGACCAGAAGGGACCCAGGTAGCCGTGGTATGACAGCGGCGGATGAGGTAAGTGCAGCTAAGATCCCGATTTGTGACAGTACCCCCTCCCTTACGAGTGGCCACTGGACACTTAGATTGGGGCTTAGTTGGAAACTTGCGGTGAAATTTTTTGATGAGAGATGGAGCGTGAACATCAGAAGCTTTGATCCAGGCCCTCTCTTCTGGACCATAGCCTTTCCAGTCGACTAGATATTGTAAGGTTTTATGTCGAAACCGAGAGTCCAAGATCTCTTTAATTTCATATTCGTCACCATGTTCAGTCTGCACTTCAGGAGAAACCAGTTTGGGTGTATAAAACCGATTTAGCACCAGTGGTTTCAAGAGAGAGATATGGAAGGTGTTGGGTACCCTGAGGTAAGATGGTAGATGTAATTTGTAGGACACTGGATTGATGACTCGGGAGATGTTAAACGGTCCAATAAAGCGAGGAGCGAATTTCATAGATGGAACTCTGAGGCGTAGATTGCGAGTAGACAGCCAGACTCTGTCTCCGGGTTTCAAGCTTGGAATGGCTCGTCG
This sequence comes from Mixophyes fleayi, assembly GCF_038048845.1. Taxonomy (NCBI): domain Eukaryota; kingdom Metazoa; phylum Chordata; class Amphibia; order Anura; family Limnodynastidae; genus Mixophyes; species Mixophyes fleayi. The sequence continues at coordinate 358,827,294 of NC_134402.1, forward strand.
CTTTTTGTCGGCCTGAATTTTGTAGCGTTGGGACGCTTTAAGTAGAGATTCCCGTACCTGGCGCCAGTGGCCTGAAAAATTCTTTAGGAAAACTTCAGAGGCAGGTACTGAGGCTGTAGGAAGTGGAGTAAACAAGGGTACCCTGGGGTGTAGGCCATAGACCGTATGAAATGGAGTGGAAGCAGAGGATTCGTGATAATGATTATTATGAGCAAATTCTGCCCAAGGAAGCAGATCTACCCAGTCGTCTTGAGAAGAGGATATGTACAAACGGAGAAATGTTTCTAGGTCTTGATTAACTCTTTCCGTTTGCCCGTTGGATTGGGGATGATAGGCCGAAGAGAAGTTTAGTTTGATCTGTAGTGCTTGGCACAAGGATCTCCAGAATTTCGCCACAAACTGAACTCCTCTATCTGAGACGATTTCTTCAGGACACCCATGCAAACGGAAGATCTCCTTTATAAATTGCTGAGCCAGGATAGGTGCTGATGGGAGTCCACGGAGAGGAACAAAATGCGCCATTTTAGAGAATCGGTCAACGATGACCCAGATGGTATTGAAATTATTAGAATTGGGCAAATCGGAAACAAAGTCCATAGAAATATGAGTCCAGGGTTTGGCGGGAATAGGCAGAGGCAAAAGTTGACCAGCTGAAGATTGTCTTGAACTTTTATGTTGGGCACAGCTGCCACATGCGGAAACAAATTGCTGAACATCCTGATGAAGTGTAGGCCACCAGTAGCTTCTCATTATGAAAGATTGAGTTTTGCGGATGCCAGCATGACCGGCAAATCTGGAACAATGTGCCCATTGGAGTAATTTTTTACGCAGATTCTCAGGAACAAAAGTTTTCCCCTGGGGAGGTGTATTGTCGGGTCTACTGACTGCGATGCTGAGTGGGCTGATAATAGGCCGTGGATCCACAATGATGGAATCTTCTTCTTTTACCATAGAACGTGACAGAGCATCGGCCTTGCGATTTTTGGAACCGGGACGGAAGGTGACATGGATATCAAATCGAGAAAAGAATAGTGCCCATCGGGCCTGACGTGGATTCATGCACTGTGCAGTTTTAAGGTAGAGCAGGTTCTTGTGATCCGTGTATATTGTGACAGGATAACGAGCTCCCTCAAGTAAATGTCTCCACTCTTCAAGCGCCAATTTGATGGCAAGCAGCTCTTTGTCCCCTATGGCATAATTTCGTTCAGCTGGTAAAAATTTTCGGGAGAAGAACCCGCAGGGATGCCATTGCTCATCAGCTGGTTTTTGGGAGAGAACTGCCCCTACTCCGACAGATGAGGCATCAACTTCCAAGTAGAATGGACAGGTTAAATCTGGTTGCCTCAGTATGGGAGCAGAAATAAATGCTTGTTTCAGAAGTTGAAAAGCAGATTGGGCTTCTTCAGACCACTTGGCAGGATTAGCTCCTTTTTTGGTGAGGGCGGTGAGTGGTGCTACTACAGTAGAGTAGCCACGAATAAATTTTCGATAGTAGTTAGCAAATCCCAGAAATCGCTGTACTGCCTTTAGTGTAGATGGTTGAGGCCAGTTAAGAATAGCTTGCACCTTCTCTGGGTCCATACGGAGACCGGTGCCCGAGATGATATACCCCAAGAATGGAATGGATTCAACTTCGAAGGTGCATTTTTCAAGCTTGCAATACAGTTTATTCCTTCTGAGACGGCTGAGGACCTCTTTAACATGTCTGCGATGGGACTGGATATCAGAGGAGAAAACGAGGATATCGTCCAAATATACCACAATAGTATGGTACAGTAAGTCCCGAAAGATTTCGTTTATGAAATTCTGAAAAACCGCTGGGGCATTGCTCAGACCGAATGGCATGACAAGATATTCGTAGTGCCCATCCCTGGTGTTAAAGGCGGTTTTCCATTCATCGCCACGCCTGATACGGATCAAATTGTAGGCCCCGCGGAGATCCAACTTCGTAAATATTTGCGCACCTTTGACTCTGTCAAATAACTCTGTGATGAGGGGCAGAGGATACCGGTTCTTGATGGTAATGTCGTTGAGACCTCGGTAATCGATGCAGGGACGTAATCCACCATCTTTTTTTTTTACAAAAAAGAACCCGGCTCCTGCCGGTGAAGAGGATGGGCGAATAAAGCCCCTTTCCAAGTTCTCTTTTACATATTCAGACATAGATTTTGTCTCAGGGATAGAAAGAGGGTAGACTCTGCCACGCGGTGGGGTTTTACCCGGAACAAGATCAATGGGACAGTCCCAATCCCGATGAGGTGGTAGAGTTTCAGCGGCCTGCTTACTGAAAACATCTGTGAACTCTTGGTAGGCAGAAGGAACTGGCAAAACTTCCTTATCAGAGGTGGAGCAATGTGGAAGAACACGTTGTAAACAGGACCCGAAACAAGTTGGAGCCCACGCCAGGATTTGTGGAGTCGACCAGTCAATATGGGGGTTATGCGTTTGAAGCCATGGAAACCCGAGAACCACAGGGCTAGTGGCTTCTGGGATGACCAAAAAGGTAAGAGACTCGGAATGCAGAACTCCTATTTGGAGCGTCACTGGAGAAGTCTGATGCGTAATGGTACCCCCTGGAATACGGCTACCGTCAACCGCAGAGAGAAAGATGGTCACTGGAATTTTCTCTAGTGGAATGGCTAGTTCAGCAGCTAATCTGGCAGACATGAAATTCCCAGCTGCTCCAGAATCCAGGAGGGCTGAAATGTATTGGGAGCCTTGAGCGTGTTTCAGAGTGACTGGGATAATACAGTCCTTGCCTTGTGGGGAGCGAAGAGCCACTCCTAGGCTCACTTCCTTATCGTCAGCTAGGAGGTTGTGTTTACCCGGCTTACGAGGACAAAGATGTAACAGATGTCCGGAACTGGCACAGTATAAGCAAAGTTTCTCTCTAACTCGCCGTTCTCGCTCGGTGGGTAAAAGACGTGCTTTGCCTAATTGTATGGGGCCTTCAGGGAAAGGAGACGGTACACGGACCCGTTGAATAGGGTGGAACTTGGGGGGTTTCAGCTTCCTCTTTTCTAGAGCTCTTTCTCTGAACCGAAGATCAACCCGATTGCAGGTGGTAATCAATTGGTCTAGCGTTGTAGGTAAGTCCCGAGACGCTAATACATCCTTAATGTGGTCAGACAGGCCCTGCCAGAAAACCGCAACAAGGGCATCGTTATTCCAAGATAGTTCAGAGGAAAGTGTTTGAAATTGAACGGCATATTGGCCCACAGACTGCTGCCCTTGCCGAAGGCGCAGAATATCTAAAGCGGCTGACGTTGTTCTTCCAGGCTCGTCGAATATTCTGCGGAAGGTAGACAGGAAGCTATCAATGTCAAATAAAATTGGGTCAGATTTTTCCCAGAGCGGTGATGCCCATGCCAGAGCTTGCCCTGATAGTAGCGAAACAATATAAGCAGTTTTGGTACGTGCACTGGGGAAATTTCCGGGTTGTAATTCAAAGTGTATACTACACTGGTTGAGAAACCCGCGGCAATTCTTCGGATCGCCATTGTATTTAGCTGGCGTGGGAAGATGGAGTCTGGATGAAGTAAGTAGTGAAGCAGGTATTACTGGCTCAGGCGGAGTATGGGATGGTTGACTGCGGAATAACTGCAAGGTATCCATACGTGTAGAAACATCCTGCAGCAATCTCAAAATTTGCCCCTGGTTAGTTTCTTGTCTCTCAATGCGTTCAGCTAATATTTGGACAGAGTCCTCCCTCAGGGTATGTTCCCCTAGCGGATCCATTAGGCCAGAACAAACTGTCACGGTCGTCTGAATTTCTTGATCCGATTCGGGACCCTTGGGACTAGCTGGAGCAGGAGTGAAACAGAACTTAGCAGCCTGGATGAACTTCTTGCTCATGTTCGTGCTGATTGTAGAATATAGCAGGGGAATTAGCAGTCTGGAAATGTAGACAGGAACACTGCACTTGTAATGCAGTCAGGAACACTGCACTTGTAATGCAGTCAGGAACACTGCACTTGTAATGCAGTCAGGAACACTGCACTTGTAATGCAGTCAGGAACACTGCACTTGTAATGCAGTCAGGAACACTGCACTTGTAATGCAGTCAGGAACACTGCACTTGTAATGCAGTCAGGAACACTGCACTTGTAATGCAGTCAGGAACACTGCACTTAGGAGTGCAGACAGGATTACTGCACTTAGGAGTGCCGACAGGATTACTGCACTTGTAATGCAGTCAGGAACACTGGAGCCAAGAACTATCCTCTGGAGAGAAGTGTGTTGTTCTGGCAATGAACAGATCACAGCAGCAGGTTTAAATAGGATGTCCCAAACAACTATTGGCTGATCAGTTCATGTGATCACAGCTTCTGAATCTGGTTGGTTTGGAATGATCACCTGACTGCATCCAAGATGGCCGCGCCCATGCAGCAGGACAGACAGTATGTGTTTGTTTACAAATGAAGGTGTGGAGAACGGGAATGCTGCAGATGACCAGAAGGGACCCAGGTAGCCGTGGTATGACAGCGGCGGATGAGGTAAGTGCAGCTAAGATCCCGATTTGTGACAATTCTCTTTTGAGTATATGATGCTTCATTACATTATATTGTGTACAAATAGGGTAATGAGAATTTAGCATTGATTACTACCACTGTCCTATCTCTAGGCTCTTGTGGGGCGTAAGTGTCATGGGCACTAGGAGTCTTTACCCAGTATCACCCGCTGATGGTCTTATCAGAGCAGTAGAGTTGGTATATGATACTCTGATGGCAGGGTGATAATGGAACTGGAAACAGCAGATGGTTAGAGAATGCTCAGAAAGTCTATGACTAGCAGCACTGGTAAACAATAGGTAACTGAACACGAGGATCTGGATGGACAAGGACACGTGAGGGTAGTCAGTGGTCTGCGCACGGCAAGTTGTACCACTGCTATAGTGAGAAGAATGTCCAGGAGTAATAAGGAGGTGGAAGTCAGCGGTCTGCGTATAGCAAGTTGTACCGCTGTCTGTAGTGAAGGAATGGAATCCAGGTGAAGGTAACGGGGAAGTCAGTGGTCTGCGAGTAGCAAGTTGTACCACTGCTTATGTGAGAGGATATATGCAACTGGTGACACAGGGAAACAGGAATCAGTGGTCTGCCTCTAGCAAGTTGTACCACTGAATATATATGTGAGGAAGGACACGAGGAGATAAATGCTATGCAGAGTCTACACGGGTACACTGAACTTGATCCCACGTTGAACTGCACACAATGATAATAATGAATGAACAGCACTGCACAGATAAACAAAGTCACTCAAATAGTCCAGCAAAAGGAAACACAGTCAATAATAGCAATAGTCTCAGAGGATGGAAACTCCGGAGGAGAACAACTCAGTCCAGATGGATATGCAATACACCAGCACAGTCAATGAGAAGTATGCATACCGTGGTTCAGATGAGCAGGCTGTTAGAGATAGCTGCAGGGATACCTGAGCGGCCGGGAACAGACGAGATGAGAAGTCCTTGCAGAATGGAAGCGGCAGGTAGGTGCAGCGCACTGTAGGTAGGCCAGCAAGGATGACAAATACTCAGGAAGCAGTAGTATATTGAATAGAACAGCAGGAGACCACGGGAGAGTTGAAGCGATGTAGCAAAGCTGGAAGCCGAGGAGCGTAGACTCGATGCAACAGGCAAGTTGACACAAATGGACACACTGTAGAAGCAGTAGGCAGCGGGTCAGCTGACGGCAGGTAGAATGCAGACTGGAGCGCTGAGACGGGCAGACTCTGTAGACACGCTGAAGTAGCAAACAGGAATCAGCTGCTGGAGTCACGATGAAACACAGGAGAGTTTGCAGTAATCTGTAACTGTAGATACACGGAGGCAGCGGATAGGAATCAGCTGCTGAAGTCACGATGAAACACAGGAGAGTTTGCAGTAATCTGTAACTGTAGATACACGGAGGCAGCGGATAGGAATCAGCTGCTGAAGACACTAGGAACACGAGGAATAGAAGTGGTCTGGAAACCACAAACGGCAAACAGGAATCGGCATAAGCTGAACACACGAGCAGGCACTGGAACACCTTCAGAGACTCATGAGGAATGAGACTCCAAGATCAGGCAACGTGGTATTGACCACAGGTGCTTAATATAGGGAGTGTTGCCTGATCAGCCAATTAAGTTAAAGGAAGAGAACTGAAGGTTAGAAGGGACTGCACATGCGCAGTACCTCATAATAATGGACGGACACGGTTCCTAGCTACCTTAGAAGTAGCACTCACAGTCCGGTGAGTGACAGTAAGTATTCATACTTATACACCTGGTATACGTCTGGCACAAATGCCCCTGTTTTTAAACTGGATGCATTTTGAGATACATCTGTCTAAAAGTGAAGTGTATTTACATACATATGTTTACACACTCAAATTGGTCCTCAATGTTATTTGAATTTTACACAAATGGTTACAAATATGTAAATACTAGGTGACATTCAGCACTTCACACACAATGCAGATTATGGCAAAATATATACAGATATGGGACCTTTAATTTGGAAACCTGTACTCCAAAAAGTTCTTAAAAGCAGAAAAAAAAGGATAAATAATTGTTGCTGCTCAGTGGGAAATTTTATATACACAAACATGAGCAATCATCTAGTCCTACAATTTGCTCAATCTAATATGACTAATAATATAGAAAATATTTTAATTAGTAATTTATCCCACAAAAATGATTCATCATGATGGCATGTGTGAAAAAGTAAGTACACCCTTACTGCTTATCATATCAGTAAAGAAGGTCATTTGAGCCAGGTGCTACTAATCAAATGCATTTGATTATCAGGATGTGCTACTTCCTCTATATATTATCAAAACCTTTAATCTGGAGCAATTAGTGTTGAGTTACCACTATACCAATGAGGACAGACAACTGCAGTGATCTCAAGGAAAGCAATTGCTACTGCTCATCAGTCTAGAAATGGTTATAAAGCCATTTCCAAACAATTTGAAATCCAGCATTCTACAGTAATAGAAAAATATTTTTTTTAGGAAAATCTGCGCAACCAACCATATGCAGCCTTCTGCTCCAGGGATCCAATAAACATAAAATCCCAGTACAAAAGATGAAACACAAAAATTGGGGCAGAAATGGCGGTTATGATATAAACAATATAAAGATAATATACCCAATCAGTGAATTGTAGATAAATATATTATTTACATCAATGAGTAATAAGTATTCTACAAAATAAAGAAATAATAAAATCAATCAATTTGATATGTGTACATGTATAAAGTTATGAAAAGTCTTCCTAGAAAAATAAAAAGTTGGATCTCACAGTCCAGTAGGTGGAAGGTAAGTGATTCAAATGTGATTAGCAATCTGTGAATCTTTGAAACTTTATCTTCTCCCGTATCGGACCCCAGAAAGCATATGTGATAATAAAAAACAAATCTTTTTTTTTTTTATAGTGTTTTTATTATTTAGATTTTTAAGGGACATTACTAAAAAAACAAATCTTCGTACAATAATCAAAAACATCAAAACAAAAGTCAAATTGTGAAAAAAGAAACTTGCACCATTACGGAGATGGAGACAGAAACCTCTATTTGATATATATAAATAAATAAATCTTAAGTAATAATAATAATAATAATAATAATTATATAATATATATATACTTCTAAAATACTTTGTATCTGTGCAGGTGCAAACTCAAGATTTTTAGAAAGGGGTTTCCATGCCATGGCGCCAATGGCTATAATTTTAGACAGTGCTCGGCTGCTCTCCAACTCTTCCTTTCCCCATCATATACACGGGGCAAGCCACCTCAAGCATATAGTGCCCCATGTTCGGAGGGGGGTTTCCAGGCACCAGAAAAACTCCCCCTGATTGTGCCCCTGCAGTGAGACTACAACGGAATGTCAATAATGTTAAAAATATAAGTGAACAAAAAAGATAAACTCGCATACAATCCAAGTATAAATTATCTTGCAGCAAATGAAATGAAAAAACAATACTGCACCACTTCAGTATGATTTTACTATTTCTTTATTTTTTATGATACATTTTACTCATTGGTGTTAAGAAGGGTGGGGTACGGAAAATCGGTGCTGACTACACTGACACCACTTACCACAACGTCTGTAGTCCGGCTGCCTGGCTCCACGACGAGGATCTATCACGATTGTTGCACTTCACGACTTCAAGCAATCCCGAACACAGAAGACGCCGGCTGCACTGGATGACGTCGCCAACGCTGTTACTACTGCTCTTAAGGGGGTAATATAAGTATGGGGCCATGTACAATGTACTTTAGAAAATGTATTGCATTGTTTTCAATAATGAATAGCTCACCATCTTTTCTTTCACCTGTTCCCCTGCTCACCATTTTTTCCTCACATGTCACACACTGCTTTTATTTCCCTTATAAAGCCATTTCCAACAGTCTGAAGTCCAGAATTCTACATTGAGAACATTGAAGACAGATGCCAATCTTCCCAAGAGTGGACTTCTCAGAAATTTCACCCAAAGATCAGATCATATGATGCTCTGAGAAATTGCAAAGAATCCAAAGTTATATCCAGGGATCTACAATACTCTGTCAACATAATAAATGTTAAGGTTCATGGCTCGACCATCAGAAAAGACTGAACAAGTATTACTTTCATGGAGTTTGTGATGGGATGGGCTTACTTGTCTCCTTGCCCACTAACTTCTCCCTCACATGCCACCAACCCACCATATTTTCTCTCATATCTCCCTGGCCCTCCAGCTTTCTCTCACATGCCCCTGTGCTCACAATGTTTTCTCTCATGTTCCCTTGTTCACCATGCTTTCTCTCCAATGTTCCCTTGCTCACCATGTTTTCTCTCACATGTCCCCTTGCTCACCATCTTTTCTCTCACATCTTCCTGGCCATCTAGCTTTCTCTCAGATGTCCCCTTGCTCACCATCTTTTCTCTCACATCTCCCTGGCCCTCCAGCTTTCTCTCACATGTCCCCCTGCTCACCATGTTTTCTCTCATGTTCTCTTGCTCTCCATCTTTTCTCTCACATGTCCCCTTGCTCACCATCTTTTTTCTCACATGTCCCCTTGCTCACCATCTTTTCTCTCACATGTCCCCTTGCTCACCATCTTTTCTCTTACATTCCCTTGCTCACCATATTTTCTCTCACGATCCCTTGCTCACCATATTTTCTCTCACATGTCCCCTTGCTCACCATGTTTTCTCTCACATCTTCCTGGCCATCTAGCTTTCTCTCAGATGTCCCCTTGCTCACCATCTTTTTTCTCACATCTCCCTGGCCCTCCAGCTTTCTCTCACATGTCCCCCTGCTCACCATGTTTTCTCTCATGTTCTCTTGCTCTCCATCTTTTCTCTCACATGTACCCTTGCTCACCATCTTTTTTCTCACATGTCCCCTTGCTCACCATCTTTTCTCTCACATGTCCCCTTGCTCACCATCTTTTATCTCACGTTCCTTGCTCACCATATTTCTCTCACGTGTTCCCTTGCTCACCATCTTTTCTCACACCTTCCCTTGCTCACCATCTTTTCTCTCACAAGTCCCCCTGCTCACCATCTTTTCTTTCATATCTTCCTGGCCCTCTAGCTTTCTCTCACATGTCCTCCTGCTCACATTTTTCTCTCACATTCCTTGCTCACCATCTTTCTCTCACGTGTCCCCTTGCTCACCATCTTTTCTCTTACATTCCCTTGCTCACCATATTTTCTCTCACGATCCCTTGCTCACCATATTTTCTCTCACATGCCCCCTTGCTCACCATATTTTCTCTTACATTCCCTTGCTCACCATATATTCTCTCACATGTCCCCTTGCTCACCATCTTTTCTCTCACGTGTCCCCTTGCTCACCATGTTTTCTCTCACATGTCCCCTTGCTCACCATCTTTTCTCTCACAAGTCCCCCTACTCACCATCTTTTCTCTCACAAGTCCCCTTGCTCACCATCTTTTCTCTCACGTGTCCCCTTGCTCACCATCTTTTCTCTCACATGTCCCCTTGCTCACCATGTTTTCTCTCACATGTCCCCTTGCTCACCATCTTTTCTCTCACAAGTCCCCCTGCTCACCATCTTTTCTTTCATATCTTCCTGGCCCTCTAGCTTTCTCTCACATGTCCTCCTGCTCACATTTTTCTCTCACATTCCTTGCTCACCATCTTTCTCTCACGTGTCCCCTTGCTCACCATCTTTTCTCTTACGTTCCCTTGCTCACTATATTTTCTCTCACGATCCCTTGCTCACCATATTTTCTTTCACATGTCCCCCTGCTCACCATCTTTTCTCTTACGTTCCCTTGCTTACCATATTTTCTCTCATGTTCTCTTGCTCACCATCTTTTCTCTCACATGTCCCCTTGCTCACCATCTTTTCTCTCACATGTCCCCTTGCTCACCATCTTTTCTCTCACATGTCCCCTTGCTCACCATCTTTTCTCTCACATGTCCCCTTGCTCACCATCTTTTCTCTCCCATGTCCCCTTGCTCACCATCTTTTCTCTCAAGTTCCTTGCTCACCATCTTTTATCTCACGTTCCTTGCTCACCATCTTTCTCTCACGTGTCCCCTTGCACACCATATTTTCTCTTACGTTCCCTTGCTCACCATATTTTCTCTCACGATCCCTCGCTCACCATATTTTCTCTCACATGTCCCCCTGCTCACCATCTTTACTCTTACGTTCCCTTGCTCACCATATTTTCTCTCACAATCCCTTGCTCACCATATTTTCTCTCACATGTCCCCTTGCTCACCATTTTTCTCTCACATGTCCCCTTGCTCACCATCCTTTCTCTCCCATCTCCCTGGCCCTCCAGCTTTCTCTCACATGTCCCCCTGCTCACCATGTTTTCTCCTGCTCCCTGCTCCCCGACATCAACATGTCTCCTGCTCCCCGACATCAACATTACATGCCCCCTGCCTTTCTCTCACTGTCCCTATGCTTGCCAGACTTACTCTCATGTTCCCCTGCTCTAAAGATTTCCTCTTACCCCCCCCCCATCCACTACCCACCAACAGCTTTTTCCTGGCTTGTCCCCTGACCTACTACCTTTTCCCTTACATGTTCCCATGCCCACTAGCTTATAATATGCAACACCTACCCTACAGCTTCTCCCTCAAATGCCCATTGCCACCAGCTTCTCCCTCACATGCCCTTCCTGCCTACCAGCTGCACATGCCCTCTCATCAGTTTATTTCCCACCCGCGCACTTCTCACCAGTTAGCCACTACATTATCTCTTTTTCAAACCTGCTTCTCCTAGATTGCTGTCAGCTACACATGAAGCATCAAATGCCCTGATCCTTTTCTGATCCACAAATTGGGAAAGTCCTGGAAGGTATGTGGCTGCAGTGATCACATGACCTGATGATGTCATGGGCTAATTTAGCTGAAGGGGAACTAGGTTCTACCCAGCGGTTATCCGTCTGTCCTGCGTATCTATGTGACTGTTACACAGATATGCTGGACAGTTAGTGGGAGGACAGATGGGAGAGGAGGACAGTCAGCAGATCTCTTAATCTGCCTGTGGGTAGCACCCTTGGTTGCCTGATGGTAGAACGGTGCCTGGCTAAAAAGCATCCTCCCGTCATTAAGGCCCTGCTGAAAACCACCTATGCCGACACAGATGCTTTACACAACGGAGCTGAGCACTTCTCAATCATTGAGTCCACGATGAATTCCATTTTATACCAGAGTATTCTAGAGGAAATGTGAAGTCATCTGTCCGACAACTGAAGCTTGTCCAAAACTAGATCATGAAAAAGAACAATGATCCTAAGCATACCAGCAAATCTACAACTGAATACAACAGTATTCCATGTGTGAATACTTTTTCAAACATGGCCTCTTCTTGTTCCCTTATTTTGTTATATTATATAATTATTGTACATTATTACATAAAGCTGCATAACAAAAATGCAGTTTTCACACTCTCCAGCTTGGCAATATAAACCTCAATTTAACAGCATGTAATACTGCATTAAATACTGCAACCTCTGGTTTATGCCTGGTCTACATGTTCCTGTTCCAAGAAATAAGACATCATAAGCTCATGGTGCCTCGTGTTTGATGATTGCACCACAAGGTACAAACAAACGCCCTCACCATGTCATTGCTCACAACTTGCCTGCCTCAGATGTGAACTGTGGCAACAGTCAATTCCAGACATATGGAGAAACCAGTGTTACACATGCAAAAGTAACAAACGTTGACAGATAATTGATTCATTTTTACAACATTGATTATGTTATGTTAGAAAAAGCAATTATTTAATTACATTTTCACTGGAATATTAAATGTTCCTAAGGGGGGTTTCAATTGTACTACATCTGTTTCCCAATAATAGTACTATTTTTTGAGTCTTGCTCCTGAGACAACCACCATTCGCTCTATTTAGCATGTTTCCCACACAATATCCAGGACATCTGCTACACACCGTCAGCATTGCACTGGTCTCTTTGTAGCAGGGAGATCTGACACAGCAGCTCTAAGGCTTTTAATTAAAGATGTTTTTTTGGATTTCTCCTGCTCTTTTAAGGACACTGTGATCTAGACTGTCAACATGACTACTGGTCATAATTATAAAACAAATGCATTGTATTATAATGACCTCTTCAGTAAATCTTGTATAACACACACAATAAGTACTGACCCTAATTACTGTCAGCTTGTACAAACAAAAAAAGCATGGTTAGGTTGGTCTGAGGGCATTGGTACATACTAAAAAACTGTCAGTGGAAGCAGAGCATATGGCAATAATAATATATGTCTATAAATTGATCTAAAGGTATATCTCTATATTTTTTATCAATGGAATGTGACCTTTGAAGTGAAGAGAGCAATAAGGAAGTATCTCATTGTTGTGCAGTTGTTGAAATACAACTGGGAAAGAGAGAAAACAATACTTTTTGGCTGTGACTATGACTATAAAAATTTGCCCTAACATAACACTAGATATTAATATTCACCTACAGATTCTGAGGCTAAAGTACAACAAAATATCATTGTCTCGCTTATTGTTTTTCTGACTAATGTTGAAATTAAAGCTAAAGCTCAGCCATTAACTTCATGTGGAGATCAGGACTAATTGTGGAAGCAATGTATGAGGGGAGAGGATTTGCAGTTTGGAGGTATATTAATAATAAATAAAAAAACCAAAAGGAGAAGCAATATATCCTACCTACTGAAATGTGCTCATTCCCTTTAGGCAAACAAAATATGATTTGCTTATGATTATATATATATATATATATATATAATATATATATATATATATATATATATATATATATATATATATATATATATATATATGACCGGTAGGTTAGTTGGCTGCTATCAAATTGGCCCTAGTCTCTCTGTCTGTATATATGCTAGGGAATTTAGACTGTAAGCTCCAATTGAACAGGGACTGAAGTGAGTTCTCTGTACTGCGCTGCGGAATTATTGGCACTATATAAATAGCTGCTGCTACTGATTACTGATATACATATATATATATATATATATATATATATATATATGTATAAATAAATATACTATATATATATATATATATATATATATATATATATATATATATATATATATATATATGTATAAATAAATATACTATATATATATATATATATATATATATATATATATATATATATATATATATATATATATCTATCCCGGGTGACGTGATGTGTTTTGGGGGGGTCTGTGATTTGCCTGAGGGGGTTGTGGTGTGTCTGGGGGGGGGGGTTGTGGTGTGTCTGGGGTGGTTGTGAAGTGTCAGAGGGGGCTGTGATGTGGCTGGTGTTTGGCGTGATGTGGCTGGGGGGCAGGGGCAGGCTGGACCGAGGGGCAGCGGGCACCAGGGCCGCTCAGTCTAAGGGCTGTTCAGGCCGGCCGCTTCCCCCCATCCCTCCCCCATGGATGAAATAATTTATCAATATTACCGGCATCCGATGCGGCCGCGTCAGAGCACAGGCGGCCGCATCACGTGACAGGCGATGCGGCCGCGTCATTATGACCTGCCAGCCCGCGCCTGCTGGGGGGGGGGTGTGATATTGCTGGGGGGGCATGAAGTGGCTGAGTGGTTGTGTGATAAATGTAATGTTTTATTATAATGTATGTATTATATACTGTGTGATCTGTGTTATGTACTGTGTTCACTTAGTGCTCCGTTTTCAATATTTCATGTACCTATACATTTTCTAAACAGGTTGTGAAAGCTGCAATAACAAGTAGGTGAGAGCAACACCGTTTTTTTTTAACACATAATATGTCATGTTTAAAGCGACACAGCAATGCCCCATGTTGACCACGCCCCCAAAACTGTGGCCATGATCCCTTCAGTGGCACAGCTGCACACACCTCTTCACCGTCTCCTCTATGGAGGGGGGTCCCAAAAGTTGCTGTACCGGGGCCTCCAAATTCCTCCAAATGCTCTTACTGTATATTGGCTACTAGTGAATGCTATTTTCCTGCCCCATTCCCTCTCAGAACTCATAAGCTATAGTAAATGTAAGCTGTAGTAAGTGTCCTTTGCATACCATGATGAACTGAACGTTGCTGCATGTAGTAGCGTATGGTCCGGTTCTAGGCATGTGCAGATTAAATTTGAGGATCATACACAAAAATTGCCATTTATGTTCCTTAATGAATCCGGTTCATATTGTTTAAACCTCAATATCCTGATTTGAATTATTCCTAAGGTAACAATGTTCCTATAGAAATACATTAAGAATAAATGCTAGGGTGTGCGTGCGTGTTTTCTTATGCTCTTTACTGCTTAGCAGCACACAGGGTGAAAAACGTTGCAGGCATCATGTAACACGTGACCCTGGTAAACACCCATCATAAACAAATGGATTTGAAAAAAAGCAAACATTTTTGCTGTATGGGGTTTAGAAAGTATAGACCTAAGTGTCAAGGAGTGTCTTTAATAACGCAAGGAGTGGCATGTTTCTCAGTCTGCAAATTTTTGGGGCAGCAAAACTTTCACACTTAATTAAACAAATGCTAATTTTATTTATTCTGAAGAAGCCTAATTTATCAGCTTCTAGGTTGTATGCATAGCTAATAATTATATCAATATTTGGGGTATTATAATGTAGGCATTAAAATAAAGTTATAAAATCTAGTTCAAGAGTTTAGACTCAAGTGTGTTGGTTCAAACAATTTATTTCATTATAAATAGGTCAGAATGTTTGACTTTGCTTGTTTTATCTTCAGAAGCATCTGGACATCTGCTACATTAACATATTAATGACTTTTAATTGGGTTACATAGAAAAAGCAAAAGGCAAGACAATAAGACACCTATTTACAACTGTAGGTCTGAGACCAGTGTCACTTCATTTATGAAGTACAATTCTATGCAATGAATTCACATCAAGCATAACAATAAAAGAATGGCTTGTGGGATACTCCCAGTTTACACCATCAACAAGGCTTTCACAAACAGTACATGCTAACCAGAATACTACAGGGGGAGGTGTGTGAAGTGGTTAATTGAATCATGCATGACATTAAAATATATCTAGACCTTATGAAAGGAACTAACAGACTTGTTGAAAGAAAACAGATAAAAAGAAAAGTTTATCATTCCTCAACCATGTTATAGGGTTACATATAACAAAGGTCTGAGCCTGTCACACAGCCAGAGCACCAGGCAACAGAATCACTTTAAAATTTGGCCACCGATGTGTGTGATTAAGTTGGTTGAGATCCAGCCACCAGGGTCTAATCAAATTCAGACCACGTGTGGCACTGTTAGTGGTCATCCACAAGATCCATTGATTTATTGATAAACAGCACCATGTAGAGATACATTGATCTCTATGCCATACCACCCCTCAACGCCTTGTATACCACAGCTGTCCATGTGTACAGCAGAGGTTTTGCGTCACAGAGACCAATAGCATTCTATTCTGCGCTATTTCGCTAGCGGTTTACTCAAATTGCATTCTATCTGGCACACAATTTGAGAAATCACTCATGTGGACGAGTCATTGGTGCAGTTGGACACATACAGGCTGAAAGTGGTGATCTTTTTCTCGTATAGCTTCATATATCAGCAGAAAAAAAAAACACATAAGCAGGTGCTTATTTTCCAATATGAATTAAAATGTCATATCACACACTGCTGAAAATAGTTCAACTGCAGAAATAGCAGTTGTATATGAAAACATATATCTATACCTATATATCTACCGGTATATATATATAATATATATATATATATATATATATATATATATATATATATATGTGTATATGTATATATATATATATATATATATATATATATATATATATATAAAAATTATATAGTATATATACATATACATTTGGGCCCGGGGCTCCCCGCCGACACACAAGTATGCACTTACACAAACACGTATAGTATCTTTTTGTTTACTTCAAATTTCAAGTATAAGGAATGTCAATATATAATATCTGCCCCTTCTGTATCACACTGTGCCTCTTCCATCATACTGTGCCCCTTCTGTATCACACTCTGTCCCTTCTGTATCACACAGTGCCCCTTCTGTATTCCACTGTGCCCCTTCTGTATCATACTGTGCCCCGGCCCCCTTCACCATCACACTGCGTGTCTTCATTATCACACTGTGCCCCTGGCCTCCTTCACCATCAAACTGTGCATCTTTTCTATTACAATGTGCCCCTTCCGTATCACATTGTGCCCCTTCTGTATCACACTGTGCCCCTGGTCCCCTTCACCATCACACTATGCCCCTGGCCGCCTTCACCATTACACTGTTACCCCCTTATGTATCACACTGTGCCGCTTCTGTATCACACTGTGTCCTTTCTGTATCACATTGTGCCCCTGGCCCCCTTCACCATCACACTGCGCCTCTTCAGTATCACACTGTGCCCCTGGCCCCCTTTACCATCAAACTGTGCCTCTTTTTTATTACACTGTGCCCCTTTTGTATCACACGTCCCCCCTTCTCTATCATACTGTGCCCCTGGTCCCCTTCACCACCACACTGGGCCCTTTCTGTATCACACTGTGCCCCTGGCCCCCTTCACCATCACACTATGCCCCTGGCCCCATTCACCATGCCAATGTGCACCTTGCCCCATTATGTATCACACTGTGCCACTTCTGCATCACACTGTGTCCTTTCTGTATCACACTGTGCCCCTTCCCCCTTATGTATTACACAGTGACCCTGGCCCCCTTCTGTATTACACTGTTACCCTGGCCCCCTTCTCCATCACACTGTGCCTCTGCCCCCCCTTCTTTATTACACTCTGCCCCTTCTGTATTACACTGTGACCCTGGCCCCCTTCTGTATTACACTGCTACCCTGGCCCCCTTCTCCATCACACTGTGCCTCTGCCCCCCTTCTGTATTACACTCTGCCCCTTCTGTATCACACTGTGCTCCTGGCCTCCTTCACCATCACACTGTTCCGTTGGCTCCCTTCACCATCACAGTGCCCCTGACCCCCTTTTGTATCACACTGTGCCCCTGGCACCCTTCACCATCACACTGTGCCCCTTACCCTTTTATCTATCACACTGTTCCCCTAGCCCCCTTCTGTATCGCACTGTGCCCCTTCTGTATTATAGAGTGTCCCTGCCCCCCTTCACAATCACACTGTGCCCCTTCTGTATCACACTGTTCCCCTGGCCCCCTTCACCATCACACTGTACCTCTTCTGTATCACAGTGCCTCTGGCCCCCTTCTATATCACACTGTGCCTTTGTCCTCCATTACCCTCACACTGTGCCCTCCATCACAGTTTCCCTTTTACTACATTGTGCACACTGCCTTCATTTCTTTAATTACCCTTTACTTGGCCTTCTTTCTTCAAGCTGGTGGCTCCTCTCTGCACCTCTCCTTACTGAAACTGCTGGACCTGATGACGTCATGCCTGACATGCAGTGAGAGGGGAACAGGGAGAAGGATACCAGGTCCAGGGCGCTGGCGGATTGGTAAATATAATTATTTATTATTTAATTTAATGGATGCCGACGATGCCACACCACTTCTTACCCAATCAAATAGTTCCACAATCAGAAAAGTGCTCAACACAAAGTCCTTAGGAGACAGTGATGTCAACTTAAATGGGGAAACTGAATCCATTAGTCTGTGTATAAATCCGGAACAAAGAGTCTCTTTCTTGGTTACCCCCAGGGCCACCATCAGGGGGGTACAGGGGGTACCCTTGTAACGGGCCCGGGCTCACCAGGGGGCCCGGCGGCACACTCTTACCAGGGGGCCCGCTATCTTCAGCGTGGCTGTCGCTGCGACAGCCAGGCTGAAGACAGCAGCGAAGACGCCGGGACTGAAGGACAGCGGGCAGAGCCGTGACTGTACTTTCAGCCTTAACTTCCGCAGTGGAACGCATATGCGTTCCACAAACAGGAAGTTCGGCTTGCGTTCCAAATGCCGAACTTACAGTTGGCGGAACGCATATGCGTTCCACTGGCTGAAGGTAGTCACGGCTCTGCCCGCTGTCCTTCAGGCCCTGAAGTCTCTCTCTCCCTCCCTCTCCCCTAATACTAATATATATATATATGTATATTATACAAAACTGAAATATTAAAGTCCAATATAAGAGTCTTTATAAAAACTTCCCGTGTGCAGGCAGCTGCCAGTCCTCCATAAACCAAACTGTGTAGTGTGGAAAAAATCTAGAAATGGAGTATAAGAGAGGACAAGGCGCACGATAGTGTAGTATTCTAATATAAATGTCAATACAGGACCAAGGAAGGTCCAGAATAGAATCAATCCCTTTCACCAAAGAGATAGACCAATAGTCTTAGTGCAATGAATAAATCAGATATCACACCAGCCACTCTTGTGTGTGAGTATGCGTACCAGAGTTAAGATCTTTGAGGCTTATCTGGTTATGTATCCAAGGAAAACAGGTCACACACTTTCCATGTTCAGCAGGTAGTTAGATGCCTCAGGAATGGAGCAAAATGAAAACCAGAGATGTAATATCACAATAGTACAATTTATTATATGCACATAAGCCACTCACATGTCAGGTAGTGAATTATCAGCTTAGCTGAAACAGCAATCAAGGATTACAGATGATAAAAACGATCCAGGGTAAATATCACAGCAATAATTAGTTCTCAACACGTTTCGTCTGTTCCAATACCAGACTTCATCATCTATTCTCCTGATGAAGAGAAATAATAGGAGTCAAAATATAATTAATCTCATTTAAATTGTAGTGATCTCCACCATAGTAGGAAATGAGCAATTAATGGCAAAGTAAAGGATGTATCTCACCACTGTTATTCAGGATGATGGTATCTTCTAATCACTCCGATCCTCTAGACAGGAGTCTCATGATTTTTTGCAAAACCGCTTAAGTTGTATAGTGCCTGCAATAATGCCTGTAGAGTGTAATAATTACAGTGCTAATACCCAGTGGTGTAATAATAACCATTCTAATTTTACTTATTTATTAAAATGCATATTCTGCCTTGCTTTACAATTGGGCCCAGCTGGGTGTAATAATGGTATTGCAAATGTCCGGGAGGCTGTAATGATGCTCCATTGTGTGTTATAAGCAGGCCCATTAGGCAAGGTTAGGCACTTGCCTAGGGCGCCGGGCTCTGGAGGGCGCCTGGAGAACTGGAAATTAATTTTAAAACTGTGCGGCGACCGCTGACCATACCTGTCACGGCCGCCGCACAGCATGAAGATGCACGGGGGAGGGGGGAGAGGCTATTGCTCACCACCGCCGCCTCTCTGCTCCGTCTCCTCCCCTCCACTCACTAGTGAGTGAGTGGAGGGGAGGAGACGGAGCAGAGAGGCGGCGGTGGTGAGACAAGGTAAGAAAAGACGGGGTGAGGGGGGAGGAGGGAGGAGGGCGCCGATTTTTGCGGGGGGGGGGGGGGGGGAGAGGGCGCTGATTTTGCCTAGGGCGCCATGGGCCCTAGCACCGGCCCTGGTTATAAGGTAGTGATAGTGATCAGTAGACAATAATGTTGTTAGTTATTTCATTCTAGCTGGTACTGCTTTTTCTGTTTCCCCGTGCTCAGATGACATTGGGGTGCGCAATACATGCTAACAATCTTAGATCAGAGACCAGTGGGGCACACCTCACAAAGTTTCATGTGACGTGTGAGTCTGAACACCACTGAGGAGCTAAAATTGTATTATCTGCCCCCACAGTATCAGTAACCCCAGTTCAGTCACAGATATAGCAACTGGTTGCTACAACTGTAACTGTCCCAAAGTAACTAAAAAGTAGAGTAGGACAGACCTCATTGATGGTGAACAGACTAAACTAGGGGTAAAATCCCCCCTGCTACTTTTTACCATTTCTAAATGGTAACAAATTTCTCAGCCATTGCAGACGTTCAGGACACAAAGTCACAGTTTTCAGAAATTATTCACAAATGCACATTATTAAGATTGACAGTAAAAGAATATAGTTTATAAAGGACCCCTAAACCTAACACAAAAATTGTCTTACATAAAGAAGCTACTAATAACATTCACAGATATAAATGTGAAAGGTCCCATGCCTATTTTTTTGTCATCAGTCATTTGAAGCTTAGGAGAGGCTGAATGCAGTGTACTTCACTGGGACAGGAAGTCTGCTGTGTGTAGAAAAAGCTCTCCCTCACAATTATATCTTCATATCTTCAGTTTTGATAAGCTCAACAAACAGTGAGAGTTATTAGCAGCAATTGTTTGTATATAAGTCAACTTGTATTGTATGTTTAGTGGTAATTTAAATGATAAAGCAAAACAATCAACATAAAAATTGATTCATGAATTGCAGGTGTTTGGCATGGAGAAGAGAGACTACAGTCCTAACAGAAGGTAATGAGGTGACAGCAGGGGTCCAAGACAGACTAAATGGTTAAAAAGTTAATGGAAAACCTGTAATAGTCTTTGCTAAAAAAAACCAATTCTCATTGACATATGGCCTGAGGCTCAACAGTGAAACCATTAAAGAACCAGAGAGGCTTCTAGTGTAGTTTTGAAGACGGAATGAGATGATAAAATTAAAGTTATTATTTGTAGATTTTCTATGCAAATTGTAACTGTTATCACAGCTTGCAGATACACAAAGAAACATAAATATGAAACAGATTGTAACTATCCAATGCCCTTTTCATACAGCTTTGTCACAAATCAAAGCTATAATATTCCTGTTGCATAGCAAATATGAGAAGGCATGTTCCTATACAAGTACGCAGGCCATACACAAGCCGATCCGGCTAACTGGTCTGTCCGTTAGCCTGTCAGATTTGCCCATACAAGTACACACGTGCACAATTCAACTTGGCAATATAAGCATAGTCAATTGCATGCAAGTTTAGGTGTGGTATTTCTCTGCTTTTACCATCTGTCCCAACTTCTGGTAACTCTCAATCAGATGGTCCCATGTACACTGAGATTTGTGATCAATTAGGTCTAAACCTGGCTAATTGGCTGATGAAATTGCAGGGTCCAAACTGCGTTTGCGTTGGATTTCCTCAGATGCTCCAGATTCTTCCCACAGTTCAAAAACAAACTTGTTTGGATAACTTTAGCCAGTGGTGCAAATAGATTTAAATTCTTAGTGGTACTGTACCTAACCATCTCCACTTTCCACCAGTGCGCCGAACTGACATTTTGCACCATATCTTTTAAATGGTCATTGGCACAGACTTAATGCTTCGCGAGGTGCAGATGGATGACTAAATGCGTCAATAAGCATCTTACAGAGAGCATTGCTATGGAGAATCTATCCTCGTAGGTGAAGTACAAACGCTGAAAACAGTGAGCTCAAGTACCGTAATAACGGTACTCATACGCACTTATGCAGGTTTTCTGGTATTCCCGTAACCTTGCAGGGAATTAAATGGAGGCCTTTGTCTTTTTATTACATTATTTATATTTATCCCTGGCAAATACACTTTGAAGCAAGAAAAATCCCTATTGATTTATTAAAGGGCTTTCAACCCTTTAATAAAACCGCCCCTTAGTGTATGTATCCCTGACAAGTAGTGTCTCACCCATTAGCTCATGTACTAATGGGGTTTTGAGAATGATAAATAAGACCCATAATATAACAAAAATGTACTATTGTACCCGTCATCCTTAGGCACAAATATGTGGCATTGGGCATAGTTGTTTCTCCATTCACCCACATCACTTCTAATTGGCAATCACCAGCACTGGTTCTGCCTACCACTTCAACACTAGCAGAAGAGGAGAAAGGAAAGGCGTTATGTAGGGATAAGTGGAAGATGAGAGCTGGTAGGTGTGGCCCACCTAATAGTGGGTTGTGAGAGCTGATGGGAGAAAAAGGAGGTAGAACAGGTGGGATGGGGGCACAGGCTGGATGGTCAGCTTGGTAGCAGGACAGACTGAATGGAATGAAAAGAGGTCAACAGTTACTCGTTCTACTTCCACTTCCTGTTCCAATTCCAGTACGGCTGCTGCAATGGGCAAAATTTTATTTTAACGTACAGCCGCGTTTCAGCATATATCCACTGAAATGTGTTGCATACAGCTACACTGCACAAGGGGAATAGCTATCGTGGTGGCCAGAGCCAGCAGCACCCGGTGCAAGAATGGAATGGGTGCCCCCAACTAATTTTAAAAATTATACTATATAACTGGAAAGAAAATTAAATAAAAAAATATTTCACAAAAGAGAAACAAAGAAATACCAAGGCCTCTTGATTATGTAATTGAAATAAAACAATGTACTTTATTATAATATATACCACACTGTTCCTCCCCCTCCTTCATAACAGTGCTTTCTTCCTTCATCACCACACTATGCCCCTTCTTCATTCCGTTCTTCGCTTACCATCCTATTGTCTTCTTTTCGTCTGGAAGCGGGCTCCTCTCTGCGAGGTTCTGCACTGACAGCGCCCGGACATAACAATGACGTCCTGCCTGACAGTCAGTGAGGAGAGAGGGAGCTGGAGCTACACACTGTCCAATTTTTATTTAACTGGTACAAGCTCTGCCAGTGTGCTGAGGGTGAAGAGATCGCCCCCTCTGAATCCACCCATTTGATGGTATGAAGTACTATTAAACATTTTCTTAATGGTACGGCTTACGGGCCTGTAACACACCACTTACAACTCTGACTGTTGCCAACTTATGTATCCACTTTGCTTCATATCTTAGTAAATTCTGTGAGTTACTATAATATTCTGTTCTATTTAAGTACCATCCATATCAGTCATAAACCATTGTATTTATGTAAATAATCTACCCACTGAGGAATATGTCTCTTTTTATCTGTCTTGTAGATTGTGATGTTTATTTTATGCAAATTCATTCTGGCTTTCATTCATCTGTTTGGGTTTTTTTTGTCAAGCATATGCCTGTCCACAAGAGCATTTCAGCACATAAACCAGAGATCTAAAAAGATGTAATATATTGTTTGATTTTTAAAACCTTTACAACATTGATGCACTGAATTACAATGAAACGTTCCCTTTTTCGGATCTGTCAAAAATGTCTGCCTCATTCTTTCACAACTGAAATTTGCCCACACCAAGGAATCGCCCATGGTACATCCCTTTCTGTATGAGAATGCAGGAAAGATAAACAATTGGGGAAACTTGATTGTGATTATTTCCCTAACTGCTTAAGGCTATCTACACACAGGTGTTAACATTTTTTTTTAATGGATATTAAAATGCAAGTAAAAATGCTTATAAACGCAAATGCGGCCGATAAGAACTACGTGGCCCATCTTGTCTGTAGCTTTTTATTCCTTAAAATATTAGATCCTGAGTTTGTTTAGGATAGCCTTATATCTATACCAAGCATGTTTAAATTTGCCTAACATATAAGCTTCTCCAACTCTGGTAGAAGGCTATGAATACCTGAAGCCTCTCTACCACCTTTTTGGTACAGTAATTCTTCCTCAAGTTCCCCTAATCCTGCCCTCCCTTAGTTTTATTGCATGGCCTTTTGTTCCAAAACTTTTTTCCCTATACATATATATATATATATATATATATATATATATATATATATATAATATCAAGTATATCAATCCATATCCCTCCTCTCTGCACCAAGCTATAAAGGAACATATTGAGGTCTGTTAATCTTTCCTAAAAAATGTTGTGATGTGTGTATCTCTCTGCATTTCAGTAGACGGTTTCTAGAGAGGGACACTACCATGTTCCAAATGTTAATCAAGCCATCCATATCATACACTCTATCAAACAACTTGTCAATAAGTTGATTTGCTTTGCAGTTAAATTACTCTTATCTAATGTAAGAAGCTGATTATTGCACTCCACTACCTTATTATACAGATTTGTAGAAAAGTACTCTCCACCTTTGTCTAATTTAATATTCATAAAATCAGATTTAGTCTTACTTGGTAGTAAATTCTATACTGGGGTGTATAGAATCTATTTTGATGGACATTTCTTCATACCTATCCATAGACTCCCTTCCAAACTAAAAAGCGGTTTTCCACAACACATTTTGTATAAGCTATATTTAGGAGAGCTAGTGATTACCTATGTGGTTACATTTATTGACTTGCAGTAACTGTCTAATAGTTACAGAAAGCTGACCCTTCCAAGTGTTATTTATTCTCTTATTTTATCTATTTGTCCCCTATGTAATGGACTTAAAAGGATATTTATTCCAATCTGCTACAAGAAGCAAGCCCTATCTCTCCCGAGGGGAAAAATAAAACATTGGTAAACTAAAAAAGTTATTCCCAACAAAACGGACGCACCTGTCGTGGAAATTCGCTCATCTGTACTTTGGTTACATAATAAGAGAGTCTGTTCTATTAACCCTTAAACACCACAAACCAAAATATCAGCTAGTTCATGCAGGTGGTAGTGGAGGTCAATTTATGAAGTAGTTACCAATACCAAAAGTTACTTCTCAAACTGGTCTTCTGATAAGCCCCACAGTCCATGTTTTCAAACCTCTTAATAAAAAAGTGAAATAATTACCAGCACATATAGACCTGGAAAACAAGTTGGTTGGGGGGGAGCAGAGGTGCCTGAGGGCAGGTTGAAAGCTATAGCTCCATGAGCCTGATTCAGCAAGGCACACATTCTGAGCGCCACCCGTGATTAGTATTATATGCATGTACTTAGGCTTTTCTGTACTCCCGAATTCATCAAGGCACAGATCTTACAATACCTGTGCTTTTGAAATCAGGGGGCCTGTCTGCTGTGCTATACTAAACAAGATGCTGCAGGATACGTCTAATACCTATGTGAATCATAAATTCGCAAAAGAATATACAGGAAATTGTTTTTAATTAAAGTCACCTGTTATTTACATAGGCGTTAATTTATTTTTCTTATTAAAAAAGGTTTTTTTTAAAATATATTTTTCTATGAAATACATTTATCAGAATGTTATTAATGCCTACTAAGCATAAAATAAATGTTTACAATTGCTCATGATTGTAAACACATGTTATAGCATGCATAGAAGACTGGCAACATTACTGATCAGTACTAAGACTAACCCTGGAGCAAGAGATACAGCAGAAAAACAAGTAGCTTTGCGATAGCCAGATCGTGTGACAAACCTGCTGCTTCTGAGCATGCGCAGTGATTTTATGTACAATATGCTCAAAATTGTATCTCTGAAAACCTATTGCATATAGTTTATATACTTTCAAATTATTTTGCGTGTGTGACATGTCCTCAATGTTATTTTCAATGTATTTTCACAGGGGAGGGCTGGTAAATTTTTGCCCAGGGGACAAGACTTGACTCAAAAGCCTATTTTATAGGGAAAAAGTGCAGGTGGCCCAATGACCCAGCCCAAGGTAGCCCACTATGAGACCAGCCAGGGGGCAAATGGCCCCCTGCCCCGCCTGCCTCTGCTCTGCTCTAAGGTCACTTGTAGACAAAAGGTTAAGTATAGGGAAAGATTATAAGGAAGTGTAGTATTTAAAAACGCAATGAAACAGATTGCTATGCATAAGTTGGGTTCGGGCAAAAAAAGGGTACAGTTGAAACACAAAGCGTATTTGTTAATACTATCTCGATTTCCTCACAAGAAATTCTGCCAGATGAAGGCAAAATACATTTAAATAATAGAAATATAGAGTAGACGCCTCTACAGTGACCAAGGGCTGAGCTAGTAACCTCCTCCAACAAAGACAGTGATAATACAGCGTCTGTGCAGACTACATGCGCAGCGCAGGGAGAACACTCCCTCCCGGTATCACACTGTACTGCTTCCACTTCAGCAGCACAAACCGGCTCACGTGTTCTGTGCATTACACACCCCTAGCTCAGGTATCCTTCCGACTTCCCGTAAATAGTTCCTAGCGTGTCCCCTCCCCTTTACCTATAGCTACCCCCCACAGACTATTTGACCCTCACATTTGGTAACTGGAGACGTGACTTGTTTTTACGGTTGGATTATGTTGCAGATCGAGGCGCGAAGATCGTAGATACGGTGTTGGCGGATATAGTAACGGCAGCTGGCTATATTCTTCCGCGGGCCTGTTCTCCTCAGACTGTTTTGGTCTTGCTTGCCTGTGGCAACCGTGGAGACTTCACCCGCTCTGATCTCTCCCACCCGGCGCGGCCTCCAGCCACACTCTCCGGCGTCACGCCGCTGCTAGGCCCGCGCTCTCATCGCTGTGCTTTTTTTTTTTTTTTTTTTTTTATTGAACACGTTTCTGGCTGATTTTTTTTTTTAATCCAAAGGAGAAACCGTTGGTTTTCTTTTTATTCGGTTCGTCAGCTGCTGTGAATCCCGGTTGTTTATGGGATCGTCATGTCCATGAAGCAGACCGGTAATAACAGGAAGCCCGGCGGGGCCAGTGTGCCGGCGCCCGGAGGAGGAGGAGGCGG
This sequence comes from Mixophyes fleayi, assembly GCF_038048845.1. Classification (NCBI taxonomy): domain Eukaryota; kingdom Metazoa; phylum Chordata; class Amphibia; order Anura; family Limnodynastidae; genus Mixophyes; species Mixophyes fleayi. The sequence goes on from NC_134402.1 coordinate 358,854,076, forward strand.
CAGACAGAACATGGGCAGGTGGGTGATGTCTCCTGGAAGCCATGTTATTAAAGGGCGTTGCGGGTGTGGGAGGAGGGGAGCCAGAGGGACTAGGCCGCGGGGCTGTCCCGGCCTCACCTACAGGGCTGCAGCTGTCTCCGGCCCAGCGGGAGGCCTGGTGTGCAGCGCCCTCCATTACATGTCGCATCCGGCCTGGGCCAGCCGACGGGACCTTCCCGTGTGCACGGCTGGCCTGGCGGCAGGGCACAGTACATGATGTCTGCCGCATATGGGGGAATATGGGACCTGCTAGCTCCATCCACATTGCAGGCAGTGTCATTTAATGGCCGGAGTGACGCAGGGGATCACCGGGCCGACTGTCCCTATTAATGGTGACATTTCCCTAGGGCAGGGGTGATGGTGTCAATACCAGGTCTTATATCACGTACTTGTATTTGTTACAAGGTTGGTGAAGCTGTGTGGTGGGGGAACCGGGGCCCTGTGGGGTCATTGGTGGTAGAGGGCTAATAACAGCTGTGGGGATCGGATTGCTGCCGACTGTCATTGCATGTGGTGTAATGCCTCCATGTGTTGTGTAGGACAGATGCTAGTGGCGGAGCAGGGGTTAATCCGCAGTGCTCTCCAATGGCAGACAGGGCGTTTATGCCGGCTGCGCATTTTATGTTTGTGTGTTGCTTCCTGAAATCCTCCCATCTCCCCCATAACCTCCCCTCTCACTCCGTGTTTTCCCCTGCAGGGGCACAGTCAGGGGATAAAATCAGCCATTGATGGGCTGCTTGTGATGCAGGCAAGGCATGTTGTCATGTGGCTGCTGAGTGCTGGACACAGCAAGGGCATGTCTCCTTGCTACAGCACACCCCGGGCTCAGTGACCTCTTTGGTGTTTGAGTGCACAGAAACCATTTCCCAGGAATGTTACCAGACCCTGTAATGCCGCAGCGCTCACCGGCTCCCTGCTGTACCCTGCATAGAAGTACACCCGTGTGTATCGGTGATCAATTGACATTTTTATCGTGCTGCTGCATTGGTTAGTGGTCCTTGTCTTGCGGTCTTTATTTTTTGATAATTATTTGGCATGGACGGTTTACTACACAGGAATAAGGCTGAATGTAGTCTGGGGGGATCAAGGGTGCTTTGAGGCGTTTGTGAGAGTGGCAAGTAGTATACCAAATCTATCGCATATATACACGTTAATCTAAAGTCCAGAATTTAATTTTCATTGTCCTAGTGTCTTTATTGTCATTATTTTAACATTGTTATTTCATTTAAATATTCATAACTATTTCAATTTCACTTTTTTTTTTATTAAAATGTAGTCTTGTCAGAATTGCAGTAGCTAAACTTCTTGCACAATTCTATGAGCAGCCTGTTCATATGATGATTTATGGAGCTAATCAACTTTTCAATATCCTTTTTGTTTTAATGCTTAGCCCTGCTTTGAGTTTTCCTCCTCCTTCCCCTTGGTTGACTTGTTATATTTACTATTGCAATATTTGTGAATACCAGGGATATTCAAGAGTTGAACATGTTTGTTTTGATTAATGTAAATAATAGTGGTAAATCTGGGAATATGCTTCTCCATACTGGAATCAGCTGTTGCAAGTAAAGAGAATTCACAATTTTATGTACACTACATCAGCAAACAAGGAGGGTTTGTGGTGTCTTTATTTCATTGGTGTATCTGTTTCTAGTAATATCGTCATCCAAAAGTAAGCATTAATGAAGGTTACAAATTTTTAATTTGAAAATCTGCTTTCTAAATTGACCCCAGTATTTGCTCGTTACTTGCAAAAAACCCAACTTGTCTACGTCCAAAAAAACATGGTTCCTCTCCCAATCGCTAGTGAGTGGTGCAAATATTTTACATTCCGATACCTGATGTCCAGTGTGTAAGGGCCTTACAGTACAAAATGTAAATGTTAAGCTTTTGATAATTTCATTTTCTATGTTGCAATCACTATTTTAACTGACACACAGACTTGGATATGAGGTACATGTTTTTTTGTGTGGTGTTTTTTTTTTTTTGTTTTTTTTTAATGTATTTTATTTTGGTCTCTTTGGCTCTTGCCAATATTGCCTTCTAAAGTTGTGGCTAAATTGGTGATTGGTCACCATTTGTTGCTGTGCTTGGTCTTATTCACGCTTTCCTACATGACACTCTTTTGTGCGTTTTTTTATTTTATGTTAAACTTTTTTATGTAGTAAAGGAAGTTGGGCCCATAAACACTTCACTATGCATATAATCTAACTTTGCGTTTGCTTGGATTTGATTTTCAATGGGTTTCAATTTGTAACATACTGATGGAACAGAGACTATAATGAACAGAAGTCATTTTTTTACAGAAATGGTATTTTATCTGGTACTGTCTACCAAGACAGGTGTGGGGCACTCAAGCTGTTAAATAATTAATAAACGCATGGTCTTGCAGCAGACCCCACCCTCCCCTACCCTTTAACCCCCCCCCCCCCCAAAAAAAAAAGCATTGCAAAGGGAAGGCTAGATTAACTTTTTTCCTCTCTGACATGACTTTTTCTGTGACTATCACTGTAAGTGGAAAAATACTGTACATAGTACAAACACTTCATAGTAATTCTGTGTGCCCAGTAAGTGACATTAGTGCTCTCATTAACAGGCAGTGCATTGCAATCTTATATAGATAAGTTTTACTGCAACTGTTGGATGTACAGCGTAGAAAATTCTGTTTTATTTTTTTTTTTTTTTTCATTGCAGACTGAAGGAAAATAAGCTGAACTTGCTTATTGACATTGTTTGTTAATATCTCTTGCTGTAAAGCGTTTTTCACTAAACAATTTGAGCTAATATTGCCGTGTGTATATGGCATTAAAATGGCCAAGATGCTGAATAGTGATTCTTTAATATGGATAGGTTCTTTACAGGGTATGTTTGTAAATGTGGTAAGGAGATATTCTCTGTTAACACAGTCAGAAGATGACCAGAATAACAGGCGACAATGACATTGGAATTGAATGGGAATGGCACTGATTTATTTAAAAAAAAACAAAAACCCTAAAAATCTTTAGTTTTTGGTATGTAATGCACACACATAAGTGGGCAAATTCTCAAAAAATTAAATAAGGAAAATGACACCTTTCTCAGATGGAGCAGATGCATCTTGTACGAACTGAATGTATGCTAGCAGCTGAGACCAGAAAGCAACCTGAATAAGACACACAGTAGTACATAAATGTATGGACCCATGGTGACCAGCAGCCACTTAGACCGATGAAACATTTATAATCCTTCCTAATTATAAAAATGATAGGATAGATTTTGGCCTGCTCAGCTCTGTCATGGGAAGAGAGCTGATGTGTTCTGAGCTTGGTCAGAGGGTGGGTTAGGTTCAGGGGGGCTATTGTATATGAGCCAATTGTCCCAAATTTGAGAGAATTTGTGGGTTTTCTGTAAGTATGCTGACATTTTTTTCTATAATTGCCAAACACCAGATTTTATTGAGGACTAGCTGTCTGGAAGGCTGATCTGGATTCTTCCAGTGTTTTGCGACTAGCCGTCTTGCTGTGTTAAATATCTGGACAGACGGCTTCTCTGGGTATTTATCCAAGATGTCTATGGGAGAACCCAGGAGAAAGGACCATGGGCATTTTGTAACTTGAACCGTAGTGACCTCGCTGATGAGAGCGGCTATATCATCCCAGAAAGAAGTGATTTTTGGAAAAGTCCACCAGATGTGGAGAAAGTTCCCTTGTTCCACACAGCCCCTCCAGCATAAGTCAGAAGTGGACCCATGGATCCTTTTCCGCCAAGTAGTAACCAGGTAGCAACAGTAGTAGACTTTATATGCACTTTCCTTAACGAGGAAGGAAATGGAGGTCTTAGAGACCCTTTCTCTAATTGTTGCCCAAGTGTCCTCATCTGACGGACTGCCCAAATCGGCCTTCCATCGTAGTTCATGAATGGGGATGTTGGATTGCTTGTAGGATATAAGCAGTTTATATAGGTGGAAATGATGCCCAGTTGCAGAGGTGAATTTACACACAGGGATTTCAGGGGAGCTAAGGGTCTTGTAATAGGGAGGGAGTCCACAGTGTTTTACTTGAAGATAAGCAAATGGGCTAACACTTGGGAAGTCAAACTTCTCTTGTAGCAATAACATTGATCAGTGTGCAAAATGTCACCCACCAACATGATGCCTTAAATCGAGAGAGGCATTGCCCCAGGATAAAGGTCGGGACAATGTCCCAGAGAGGCGTTATGGATAGGTATTGGACGTAGTCACAAAGTGAAGCTTACAGTAGTCCCATATCTGACAGGTGAAGAGTGCTACCGGATGTGATCTCAATGATTGCCTATCGCCCACTGGGATCCCCAAAACTAATCCCAAAAACAGAACGTGGCAGCAGCAGGACTCCAGGGCAATCGACAGAGGACCCATATATTTTGTAAACTAGGTCACAGCCTGGCTCAGATGGGCGGTATAATACAGGCGGATGTCTGGAAAGACCCTGCCGCCTTTAACAGTCGCTCTAGGCAGAGTAGAGAAGCTGGTGCATGGGGGCTTATGCTGCCAAACAAATTGAGAGAACTGCCAATGTAATTGAATGAAGGTAGACCTGGATACTTGCATCGGGAGCGTCTGAAAGAGGTACAGCAGATGGGGATATTCATCTTGAGGGCAACTATCTTACCCAACTAGGAGATGATTAGTCTTTTCCCCTTGAACAGATCTGCCTTAATTGTTTAAATAATAGCAGGGAAGTCTTCTGCGTATAAGGAATCGTACTGCGAGGTAATGGAGATTCCTAAGTATTTTATTTTGGATTGCCACAACGAAAATTTAAAATTGTTTTTGAGGAGAACTTGGGTCTGGTGGGATACGTGAAGTGTAAGAGCTTCAGTCTTGCAGAGATTAATCTTATAGCCTGATTTGGATTCCATAAGCAGTAAGGGTGGCAAGCAGATTCGGGAGCGATGTGTGGGGGAAGTCAAAGTGAGCAGAATATCATCTGCGCTAAGTTTGTATTCTTTGGAACAGATAGCAATGCTTATAACATCTGGTGGTAAATGTATCAAGCTGAGAGTTTTGCAACGGGTTTGAAAAGTGGATATGTTGCCTATAGAAACCAATCAGATTCTAGCTGTCATTTTGTAGAATGTACTAAATGAATGATAATTAGAATCTGATTGGTTTTTCAAACCTGCCGAAAAAATCTCAGCTTGATGCATTTACCCCCTGGACAGAAACAAATTTTGGACAGTCAAGGGCTCAATCCTTGGGCAAAGACAACTAGGGGCTGTCCTGATGAGTGCTGTTGGTAATTAAAGTGACTAAGATAATAGTACTGATTTTTTTTTTGAGGTTGTGTGTGTGATTATATATATATATATATATATATATATATATATATATATATATATATATATATATATATATATATATATATATATATATATATAATCACCATCTGCCTAAAGCAAATGTTAAATGTTAAATTTAATTGACAAAAAATAAATGCTATATTATTCCTGCCAAAAATACGTCTGAGGAATGAAAATGTTTGAGTTAATGGTCTCTTTAAATTATATTTATCTTTGTAATTTATTATACAAGCCCCTCTTCCCTTAGTTTTCACATCTGTATTTATTTTGCTTGGCTTATATGTCGCTGTTTTATGTATGCTATGTTTTTCACCACTGATGTGTCAGGGTGTCTGAGTCATCTTAGCAATGGTTAATATAGTAAACTTACGTATGAAACGCCTAACTACTTTACATATACCTGTGGTCTCCTTGTACTGATCACTGAGGCCAATCCTCCAATGAACACCATTTAAATCTATTTCCTAACCAATAAATCCTCCATGCATGACTACACTTTACCCTCCCCTTTACTCAGCAGAATGTCACAAATAAGATGTTTTTGGTTGTTGATCTTGCAACTCTGCAACTCCCCCTGCAAGTGTATGGGTAGAACTGCTCACCTGTTTAAGGCAACAATTATGTGTGAATGACAGAAGTTGACTAAATAGGAACATTCAACTTCAAGGGTTTGCTCATGCCTGCTCTAGTATTGTGCAAAATTGACTTGACACTCAGAATCATTGTTTCTAGGGTCACCAATTGTTTGGAACGTGTCTTGTATTTAGTTATTTTCTTTACTGCTGGTAAATGCATGTGGTATATGTCTACAATGTCTTTATTACTAGTAAGATGTTTGACTTTTTTGTGTTTACTAGCATAAAGTCAGTGGGTGCTACAGTGTGGATTGACCACTCCAAGCTCTGACTGCATGTACAGAGCACAAAAATAGAACAGACATTGGGATCATTGTGCACCCCACTGCTTACATTATAATGCAGAAATATCCATCACATAGAGAATGCTGAGTGGTTTGCAAGTGGAGGTGATGTTCTGCTATTGGGATCAATAATGTGTGCTCTCAGACTTCCTTTAAACCACACAGCAAATGCTAGATGTGAAGGAGCTGTTGCAGTTTAAAATGGAAATGTAAGCACTTCATAAAATGTAACCATTTCTAAATGGCTCCCTGCTCTTTTTAGCGCATAGAAAAAATGCTCTTTCCATCTTCAGGATTAAACAAGCAATTCAGCCTGCTGGCTCTTGATATGTGCAGTTGACCACTACATCGCATGCTACTGGTACTAAACATGCATTAGTTAATCTCTCCTCTTAAGTTGATGGGCAACCTGATGCTTCAAGGACCGCATTTGTATGGACTGCTCAAAAGAGCCCCACACAACCCTTAATCTGAGTAATTAGTATGATGCATTTAATCAATGAAAACACCGCACATCCCCTGTAGAACCCCATAAGGCATTGTGTACTCAGCA